>NW_011911091.1:0-1679 GCF_000151845.1 Pteropus vampyrus | reverse complement strand
CACACACACACACACACACACACACACACACACACACACACACAAATGAGGATGAAATGGTCACAACCTCTTCACTTTTTCTTTACAATAATTTTGTAAAAAAATCATTTCTTGGTTGACAGAATTTCCCTATGGCATTGGGCCACCTTCACATAGTCATCTATAATTTTTCTCCTGCTCGAAACAATCTCCCACATGCCACTCTTGTTAATGACTGAGATACCCCCTGATGGTGCTTAACATTTAATAGTGCTAGAGCTCCGCATTTGCCCAAACAACCTTTTCCATTTACCTTACCTCAAAGGCCTTCTAATTTTTCTTTGGAGACAGAAATCCTTTAAGCCCATTGTATCCTTAGGCTACAAATTTACTGAGATTTAGGTTTCCAATAAGAGCGTTGAGATGAATGCCACCATCTCATTTATGAATCAATTTTTGCCCATCGGCTTTTTACTGTTATTACTTTTTATTTTATTTTGCGCTCAAAGGAGAGAATCTCTATTACATGTGTATGTGTGTGTATATATAACACATATATACATACACATATATTCACATTTCTTATGTTTGTTAAACTTGAAAATTTAAAGAAAATGAAAGTCTATTCACACAAAAATTTCTACATAAATTTCTTGCCCTAAAATCTTGTCCTTCATTTCTATGTTCACTGGAGAAAGATATACAGGATAAAATTCCAAAGTATTATACTTAAAACTAATTAAATAAGTTCTTTCCTTTAATATAATTCATGGAAACTCAATACAGCAGACAGCATAATATATTTTATATAATTGTATGGTTTGAGGTTCTAATGCAAACAGTAACTTGAAATGAAAGAAATAACAAGGTAAATCCTATTTTCCCAGGGAAATTACAAATCTATTGTTATGAGCATCTTTTTTTTTTTTTAAACTTTCCATTGTTTCATAAAGAAATAGTAGGAACAAAGGTTGACTTTTAAATTACTTAATAATCAATACTTCTGAAAGGTTTCCCATACTTTCCTTTTGCTTTTGTTCTTTTTTAACATGGATGTTATATTAAATGTTCACTTTTATTTAAGCCAAGAAATACTCCTTTAGTGGTTAGCTATTGTTCATCAGTTCCAAAAAAGGTTTGAATATGACCTTATATTTAAACCCAATTAATTGAAGAATTACTACATGGCCTTATTGATAAAGTATGTCTATGTCTAGCTATTTTTTTATTCTTTCTGATATTTACAGATTAGGTAGACCAGCGTACTTGAAATAAAGCAATAAACTCTGCCAAGTTGTGTCAATTATAGCAAAAAATTAATTCTAAAGTAGCTGTACTGGATAGTCATGTAGGATGACATGATTTGAGAGGTAGTGCCCCAAGGATATATAGGAGGTCAAAATTCCCAGGGGTCCCTTGGGAAAGTGGTCATCATTGTGATGTGGAGGTTGGGGTGGTTCCTGGGCAAAAGACTATATTCTATCGTTAATCTCACCTTCAACTATAGTAGATGTTTTATATTATAAATAATACTGCACATAATGGAAAAGTTTTATAATATATAAAACTAAAAAGTTTGAGAATGCATATTATAGTCAAATTGAATAATGTTACCTCTGAGAAAATAATGTGACTACAGCAATTTCAGACAGCTATTTAAGAAAACAGAACAAATACATTATGTCATGTCAAAAAATGAT
>NW_011911090.1:0-2129 GCF_000151845.1 Pteropus vampyrus | reverse complement strand
CAATTTGCTAGTGGCTACTTCATTGTCTTTACATAATTTCAAGATGGTATTGATTTGAAACTCAAACACCGACTAAACTGTTTCAAGAGGAATGGTCAGTATTCTGAAATTTTCCTAGCATGTGCTAAAAAAGATTAGCAGCCAAAATATAAGGTAGAAAAGTTGAATTTATTACTTGAGAAGAAATTATGAGTAGTTTATACCTCAATATGCTTGTTAAACATATGCCATAATGTGCATTATATAAATAAATACAGTGCTTTACTGGCCTGTCAGTTTTTTTCCCCTAAATACTTCTATTACCTTCTCAAATTGTACTCAGATTATCCTATTAGCTCAGTATCTTGTTCTAAACCAGAGATCAGCAAAGCTTTTCTGTAAAAAGCCAGACAATAAATATTTGCGGTTTCCAATCTCTACTGCAACCACTCAATTCTTCAGTTGTAGCACAATCAGCCACAGTCAATATGTAAATAAATGGATGAGGCTATGCATCAAATAAAACTTTTTTACAAAGAGAAATTGGGTTATAGTTTGCCAACCCATTCTAAACAAAAGTAACAATAATTATGACAATTCTTATTCTATATCATTATTACTATGATTATAATAAAATTTAGTGATACTTCTAGAATCTAAGACATTTATTTTTAATATCTGGTTGTGCTTCCTTCTAATCTTTACCTGTGCAGTTTTTTATATAACAGAGATTGTTCTCCATACATATATAGTTTTTCTCCAGCATTTTCTCATTGAATTCCATAAGCAACACATGTCTTCCTTGCAGTAGATACTGCCGATTTTCCCTTGCCCTATGTCATTTCCATCATCTCTGAGTTCACCTGCAGGCTCAGAGACAGCTCGCTTCCCATCATGAGCATCTCTCTGGTTTTCTGCTGAAGACTTTCTGCAGGTTCCTGGGAGCTTGCAGAGTAGCCCCAAAGTACCATGGATTCAACCCTCTCAAGGGGCACCCTCAAACAGTGAGAGACCAGAACTGGTTGGTAAATTGTCCTCCAGCTTCCTTGTTTTTCCATGCCCATTTATTTTTCTGATTGAATTTTTTTATTAAATTATTGAGATGACATTGGTTAATCAAATCAAATAAGTTTCAACTGTATAATTCAATAATACATCACATGTATATTGCATTGTGTATTCACTACCCAAAGTTAAATTTTCTTCTGCCATCAAGTATTCAACCGCCCCCCACCCCTTATCCCTATTTACCTCCCGCCTCCTTCTTCCCCTTTTTTCCTCTGGTAACCACAAATCTTCTGTCCTTTTCCATGTGTCTCTGATTGTTTTTCAAGTTTGTTACTTTTAGTTTTATATCCCAGGTATGACTGAAATCTTATGGTTCCCAACTTTTTCTGTCTGATTTATTTAGTTTAGCATGGTAATTTCAAGATCCATCCATGTTGTTGCAAATGGATGGATCTTGAAATTACCATGCTAAACTAAATAAATCTTTTTCTTTTCTTATGGCTGAGTAATATTCCACTGTATATATGTACCACATCCTCTTTATCCAATCATCTATCAATAGATACTTCAATGCCCATTTTCACAACTTATCAGTTATATTTTTGGCATATTTTCTCCAATTTGTTGATATTCCAACTTTGTTTATAAATGGGTTATGTATATGTTTTAAATATTTATGTATTTTATTAATTGATTTTTACTGCTTTATTAGCCTTAGGTTAATAAAATTTCTCTTCCAAATAGTGATTTTGTATGTGTTTTTCAGTTTAACTTTAGAATGACTTAGTCGTGTTTTATGTATATGTATACATGTATATATGAATCTAGAATTTAAAATACATTTATTGATATGTTACAATTTTATTATATTTAAACTTCTCATTTATTTAGGTTGACATTCTATACTTAAGTCTTTTTTTAATGTCTCTCAGATGTGTTTATAGGTTTTCTTGACAGAAATGCCATGTTAAGATTATTGCTGTGTTTTCATCTTCTTTATTGCAATTATGAAATAAGAATTTTGTTCACCCATTACATTCTGTTAATGATTGTTTACAATAATTACTGACTGTGTACATTTGCTTTGTATCTAGCTGAATGTTCATATTCATTCTGATACCATATGGGAATGCATTTGTGGA
>NW_011911089.1:0-1539 GCF_000151845.1 Pteropus vampyrus | reverse complement strand
CCCCCCCCCCTCTTTCCCCCTCTCCCTCTCCAGTTAAACAGTATGAATCAAGAGCCAGTTCCTTCCAGTTGGCCATGAGGAGCACAGAGGGAAACTCCTAGTTCACTGGCTACGGGCTTGGGCTGGGGAAGCAGCTTATAAGGTCAATGTCCCAAACCAAAGCAGACAGCAGTACAAATAAACAGCCATGTGAAAACAGACACGGAGTCAGGAAAATCCCTACATGACTAGACTATCAGTTTCAGTAGTGCCGTGGCTGGGAACGTCAGATTAAAGCCCATTGACATGGAGGCCATGACATGCCTTTAATAAGTGGGGTCCTCCAGTCCTTTTCTTCTTAGTGATGACATTTTGTTAAAGAAGAAAAAAATCATTTGTGGGACAGGTGGGAGTCGGTTTCAGATAATTATAAAAATGATACATTTCCAGGATTTCAGTTACTTGAGGTAGAAAGACAATCTAAATTAGTAAAGAGCTTGAATTGTAGAAGTTCTCAAAAGACAAGGGCAAGTGGAAAGGATCTTATTGGGTCATGTTCTAAAAAAGGAATGGGTATTTGAGATCCTAGATGTCCATTTAAATCCTGGTTCCAACTGCAGTTTGCTGTGATAAATATTACCACAGGCAGATTTGTCATGAAGCTAATGAAGCTTATATTTCAGGATTCCTCTTTTAGAGGGACACAACTAAGGAGAGCAACAATGTGTTCATGTAATGCTATGCTCTTGTAAACGTTGAAAAAGTAAACTGTTTTAGTAGTCTTTTTTATAAAAAGAGGGACCTCTCCAAGTTGTATTAATTTCAGATTCATTAAAATCTCTATCCACCCCGGTTCAGAATAGTATTTGGGGCCTGGGGTGATGATGATGGGGATTGCCTTTGGAATTCACTCTTGTTCCTGTACATTCAGGAATGGAGGAGGAGGTATGTAGCTGTGGGGGTCCATCTTTTCATTTTCATTGGTGACTTAAGGTTCTCTTTTCTTCTCCCAGGCCAGGCTCCCTTGGGGTCCTCAGAAAAATTCCATGTATTCCTTTTGTATTCATGATCTTCTTCGTGATCTTCACCTTGGAAGTAAATGAGTGAATGCATGGACCTGACACAAAGAAAGCATTCAATAAATGTTAGCAGAGATGAACAGATTTTATGTACTCAGATAGATCCCCCTGTTCATGAGTACCTCACATCCCTGGCCATGACAATTGTCCATGGTTGGCATGTGGCTTAAGGCAGGCCTTTCAGAGTCCTTCCCTGGGGAAAGGGGAAGAACAGGGGAAAGAGAATCTCTTCTCTCTTCTCAAAGATGCAAAGGGTATTAACCCATGGCTAGTGGCAGATGGAATTCCTGCCTTGTGGAAAGGCTGGTCTGAGAATGAATGAAGAAAGTTAATAGCCCTCTAGTCCCTAATTTTATCCGGCCCCATTTCATCTTCCTGTGGGTTTATGAGCCAATACATTTCCCCTTTCTTCTTGAGTGGGTTGTTGTCTCTTGCAAGCCAAATCATCCTGGCTATTATATCTTTTATCTGGAATCATATC
>NW_011911088.1:0-2805 GCF_000151845.1 Pteropus vampyrus | reverse complement strand
ACAAAGAAAGCTGACACAGAAATGACATGGCTGAAGAGAAGGTCGGGGGCCTGTAGGGACAGGACTAGAGAGGTTTGAAAAGTATAATTTGGGAAGAGGGAAGGTAATGTCAGGGTCTTGAAGGTTTGGAGTGTCTTTTTCTAGGGGCTCTGTGCTGTTCCCGAATGGGGTAAGTTAAGGGCAGGAACACGAGCAGAGTTGTAAACAGATCTCCACCTTGGTCTTCAGCCATGAAACCAACACAGACTAAGAACCTGCCAGGATTTTGGCCTGGCCTCAGGTGCTGAGGTGGCTATGGGACAATGCAAGCCAAAGGTCTGGCCACTCCAAGCAAGAAGGTAACACACGTGTAAAGGGAGCTTGTCCAGTGATCCCAAATGCCAGCCTGGCTACATCTGCATCACCTACGGCACTGTCAAGTTTGGGAAGCTCCAGTCGGCTCAAATAGTATTGTCTATTGTCACAGTCCATTGTGGGGACTGGAATGAACAAGAGGAGGTCAGAAGGACCATTTGGCTGGAGCTCTAATTCAGAAAACGTATTTGATGTAGATATTAATCCTGTCATTATCTTGGGAATGGCATATATGGCATTGTATTTTCATGATGTGTTTTTAAATGTTTAGGTGTTAAAGGTAAATGTTTCAAAAGTTTCACAATTTCTAATAGCTTAATTGGACATTTTTTTCCATTAAAAAATATCCAGAGACCTTCACAAAATGGATGTGTCCTGAGCCTTTGTCCAGCTCTGAGTGTGGAGAGCTTTGAATAACAGGGTCAGGAAGGAGCTGGATCTTTAGGTACTAGAGAGCCTACACGTGGTTCAAGAAGAATGTCAAAAAAGATAACTGCGGTCATTGTGTCCATAAAAGTATGGAGGCAACACTGGAAGCCACCACTGAGGAAAGTGATGTCAGAGTTTTTTAGGTGGGAAGGGACTTGCCAATGAGGGCAGATGTAGGAGTGAACCACACTCACAGCAGTTAGGAATGACAACACGCTACTCATCCAAACCAACCTCTTCATTTTATGCCTGAGAAAACGAAGCCCAAAGGGTGAGTGTACTGCCCAAAGTCACTTATCTGTTAGTGCCAGAGCCTAAACAAACATGCTGTATTTTTCTAGTACACAAAGACTTAAGATATTAAAAAGAAACAAGACTCTTTGTGGAGACCGAACATGACAGAGTTAAGGAGGACTCCAAAGTTTCAAGCATGTATCTACATCCTAGATCTAGGACCCCAAAGATGTTCCCTGAATTCTCCCACCCTGTGGAAGATGGACATGATTTCAGGGAACATTCTGAAGACAGTAGCTGAGGCCCTACCCTCAGGTCCAAGGTTGCTTGGAAGACGCCGGAGGCCCTTTCTACACAGTGGGCCAGAGGCTGATTCGGGCTCTGGTTAACGATCCGCACCTGGTGGGTTTTGCAGGTATCAGTAAGAGCCAGGCTGTCCAGCTCCCAGTGCAGCCTGTTCCATCGCTCTATGTGGGTGGCATTCCCCAAAAGCCAGGGTGGGGGCAGGGTGAGCAAGCTAGCAAGCATCAAGGTAAAGAGGAACAGGAGCTGTTTGTTGAGACATGTGCTCTTTAGAGGGGATGACTTCCATGCCAAGACAAACATCTTCAGAAATAAATGCCTAATTATGGGTTTGAAGTTTGGGTTTTATTAGGAGACAATTGGCTCTTGTCAGGATGAACTTTCGCACGAGGGAACGTGAGAGGGCAGGGTGGGAAGTGGTTGTCTCAAGTACCCTTCGGCTACGAAGTAATGTGTATCTAGGGGGAGACAATTTTACAAAGTTGGTTTTCTCGGGGAACTACTTGCTCAAGGGGCTACAGCTGCACCCTCTACAACCTCCCTATTCAACTGGATTGTGCCGTTGTCATCGGCTGCCACTAAAAAGGCTTTTCAGCACCAGGCCTAGGGAGGGTATCCTTCTGACCCCTCCTACTCTGAGCTACTCGCTCTCTGCAGCCGAGGCAAATAACTTTATGACAGGGCACGAGGAGAAATCAAGCAGCTGTTCCGTACACAGTCCAAGCCTCTATGGTAAGAGGTGGGTCTGACAACTGAGCATCCAGCACTACCTTCGCCATGTACCTTTTATATACCTTCAGGCAAGTATGTTAACTCCTTCGAATTAATGTTCGTACTCTGGAAAACGGGGTTAATAGTAGTCGCATTATAAGGTTATCGTACGGACTGTATGAAATATTGAGGAAAAATGAATGGAATGTACATCATCGAAACCAAGCTAGTTTTCACAGGGAATTTTAATTTCTATAATTAGAACGGGACAACATTTATAAACTGGGACATCTAGTTATTCCATTTAGAAACATTAACTATTATTAAGAAACCCGAGTCTCAGTTCTACAGTGGGTCGCTATGGAACTTTGAGACAATGATCGCCCTTCTCTGGAACTCAGTTTCTCTATCTGTGAAATGGAGTAAATAGGATTCGAGGAGCAGATTCAGAAGGACATTGAGACTGGTCATTGTTTCTTAGAGATTCATCAAGATTGTGTTTTCCGTTACAGAATACAATCCCGCAGTAAGCGTTGCTTTAAATTACTAGCGCCAGTGGCGAAGAAACAGCATCCGCACATGGCTGGAGAGTCTGGGAGAGGGGCCCAAGGGTCCAAAGGACATTTTCCTTTCTGTTCCAAGGAAACGCACATCTTCCTATGCTTTCCCCCTGACTTCTGGGACCGCTCTCCCCACATACATGGTGGAAAAGCTCTTCCCCACCCCACGCTTCTCCCTGTCCTGGCTCTGTGTCACCTTAGACAAGTCCTTGTC
>NW_011911087.1:0-1453 GCF_000151845.1 Pteropus vampyrus | reverse complement strand
AGAGAGAGAGAGAGAGAGAGAGGGCACACTCTGATATCTCTTCTTATAAGGACCCTAGTCTTATTGGATGAGAGCCCTATTCTGATGACCTCATCAGGGGTTAGGACTTCAATATGAATTTTGGGAGAACATAATTCAGTCTACAGCAGATATATATATTTTCAGAATATATAGTCTGAAAACTGAATATATGTATATAGACTCAAAATTGAGGAAGATTTTAAAATCTATTGAAAAAATACTCAAAAGATGAATGATTAACAAAAAGATATAAAAAATATTTAAAATGTGAACAGATGTTCAACTTCAGTCACAAAAAAGTACAAGTAAAACTATACCTAGATATTATTTCAAACTTATCAGGAAAGCAGAAGTTCAAAAGCTTGAAACTACACTCTGTTGGCAAAGCTGTAGGAAACAGGCTCTCATGCATTACTGGAGTACAAACAGCTCCAGTTCTACAAAGGGGAATATCACACTATTTAACAAACCTCTCTCCACATTTACCCTCAACCAAGCAATTCTGCTTTTAGAATTTACCCCAATGATATGGCAATACATATGCACAAAATTATTCACTGAAAATGCACCCCAATGATATGGCAATACATATGCACAAAATTATTCATTTCTTCATTATTCGTGATTGCAAAATATTGGGAAATACTTAAATATTCAAGCATAGGCGATTGATGGAATAAACTTAGACATACATACAATGAGTACTATGCATTCTAAAAATGAATAAAGTTCTCTATGAACTGATTATAGAGTGATTTCCAGGAGATATTGTTAAGCAAAAAAAGAAAAGTGCAAATGAGCATGTGTAAGAAAGAAGGGAAAATAAGAAAACATACATACATTTATCCATATTGAAACACAGGAGGGATAAAAGAGAAAACAATAAAAATAGTTACCTATAAGGGATGAAGGGCAGAAAGAAAGGGAGACAGTGGCATTTCTCTGAGTATTATATATATTTTGTGTACTTTTGACTAGTGGAAAGATGTTAATGTTCTGCATATTCAAAAACTGAAATTGCATCTATAAGAATGGACAGGAAGAAAATTCCTAAAACTGAAATCAAACTAAAGTCAATGAACCCAATTGTATTTCAAATGAATAACATAATCTTACTGAAGGTGGCGGGGGTCGGGAGTGGGTGCGGGAGGTTGGGAGGGAATCCACTTTATTTATGAATACAATATTCATACTCTTTCTGTGCTGAGAAGGGAATTTGAGGAAGAATTATGAACAAATCCTGAACCGTTTTTATTGAGTTTATTTTTTATAGTGGTGCAGGAAAATCAGTTATAAAACTATTTCAGATCGATCTATTTTAGGTCTTAGAAAATGAGTAAATGTGTTGATAATTGGGAGCCAAGGTTCTCACTGTGGAAAGAAGGGACATATAAATATGGAATAGAGGAAGGCAAGAAAGAACCCTATGGGG
>NW_011911086.1:0-1764 GCF_000151845.1 Pteropus vampyrus | reverse complement strand
TCATTCAATCATTTATTGATATCAGTACAGACTCAATATGTTTATTTTGTACTGTGGGTTTTCCAATACTACATTATTTATTTTGTTACTCAAATTCTTCCAGCTTTCATCTTTGGAAGCTTTCAGGTTCCTGTGTCCCTATGACATGCCTCCATTTTTTTTTGTTTCTGTTTTTTTAGCACATCTTTGGTTAATGACACTTTAATATGCTCCAGGTTCATCTTGCATTTTTTCTGCTTCAGCCCTAATATCAGCCATCTGGTTGATTTCTTGGTTCCTTTATTGAAGAGTGATGTTTAGAAACAAGACTTGGGCACTGGATGTGCTTGTTGCTACTGGGGTGTCAGCAGTTCTGCGGCCTTGCAGTGGAAAAAGCTAAGAAATGTATGTATGTATACTATCCCATTATAATTATTTATCTAAATATTTGATGATTAGATAGACAGATGATAGATAGATAGATAGATAGATAGATAGATAGATAGATAGATAGATAATAGATAGATAGATAGATAGATAGATAGAACTAGATATATACATATATTGAAAAAAAAACTTGAGTTTGTACTGAGGTCTCTAATCCAGCATCACAGAGTTCAGGGTTATTCTAGCCTTCTGGGGAAAAGTCTTTATAAAAGAACAGTAATCTCTCCACAGTGATGCTAGGTCAGACTTGATTTCTATAGGGTTACCAGAATGTAGAAGAAACACCAGTTCTTCTAAATGACTAGAGTGTGTTCTTTTTGGTAATTCTCCTCGCAGCTCTGTCTCACCCCAAGAAGCTTGCACCCCACCCCACTGTGAAGAGCACACAGGAGATCCCAAACAGGACATTCTCCCCCTTAGGCCTCCACCACTCAGTGTCAACACCTAGAGAGCAGCTCGGTTTTTTACATTGTATTTCCCAAACACTGGCAGACAGCAAGGGCTGGGGCAGAGGTGACCAGAGCTAGTTTTGATTTCAGAACTCAAGAACAAACAAACAAACAAACAAACAAATCACTCATTTTAATTAGAAATCGAAAGAAGCCATTTCTTTTGTGTAGCTCTTTAGAGTTTGATAAGAGTTTTCATATTCATCTCATTTAGGCCTCCTGACTATCCCATGAGGACAGTGGACAAAAGGTTATTACCTGATGTTACATATAAGGAAACTACAGAGAGGTCCTGGAATGTTTTTTCTAGTTCATGTGGCTTCTAAGTGGATTTACCTGTCATTTTAATACTCCAGGTGACTGAGATAGATAAGCCAGTCAAAAAGCCCCCAAGATGCTCACCAAGGGTGTTGACCCAGCCATTCAGATGCTCTAGAAATTCCCTCTTAGCCTGAGTACTGTTGCTTGCCTCCAGTACTTTAAAAGACTGGGTGTGTTGGAAATTGAAGCCAAGTATCAGGCCTCTCTCAAAGTCAGTGTGCACGCATTCCTGGAGGTGCCTGGGAAATCACATAAGTGGGAAAATTCCCACTTATTTTAATGATTATTAATTATAATGGGATAGTATATATATACATATATACTCCTTCCACCTCCCAGAAGAAGATGTGAAATTGTCAGATCATGAAATCCACTCCCGTGAGAAAAGGTGGCTAAGGCAAAGCACCCCAGCAGGTATGTTGGGAATAAGTTGTGGGGTACTGCGATACTACTCCCCTCCGCCATTGGGGTGGCCCGAGGCCAAGCCAGAGCAGTTTGGTTCCTTTAGCCCACTGTGCCAGCACCAGTGTCACCATTGTATTCCATGTATTCTGCCATGGGAATATTT
>NW_011911085.1:0-1927 GCF_000151845.1 Pteropus vampyrus | reverse complement strand
AGGAAGAAATGTATTTGTGAAAAACAAAAATTAAAGTGCAAAGTAACTTGATGACAAACAAGTAATATATAATAAATTCTTCAGAAATTCATAGTGACAGAGGAATAATATTACTATCTGGGTTGAATAAGGAAGACTTCACACAGGAGATAGGGCATGAAGAATATACAGCATGAAGAATATACAGCACAAGAATAAGGTAGGCAGAGACATTAAGTCATAGGGCATTCTTGAAAGTTGGAAGTTGAAATATGTGTGGGGTGCGCTGTGGAGAAGGTGAATTGATTGGCATGGAGCACAATACCTTGAGAGGTTTGGAAACATATTGAAGCTTTACTCTTTTTTCCTTTCATATATCCTTCTCCTCCTTGTCTTCATCCCCTTGCTCCCCCAACTAATAAAAGGCAGCAGACCTAGGGCTGCAACCTTGTCCTGCAGAATCCACAATCCCTTAGCCCTGAAATGCTGGGCTGACCTTCAAAGGCTGCAAGATGAGAGCCCCAGCTGAGATTTCAGCAGAAGAGAACCAAGCTTCAAGTCTAAGAGTGCTCAACTGTTGTTTGGGGCTTTAACATTTTCTTTCCTTTTCTCTTAGAGCCATCAATTGCCTTCTACAGACATTGAATTCACTTACAAAGTTAAAACAGGGAAATAAAGTGAGATGCAATGATCAGGAAATTCCATTTTTTTTCCTCCCTTTTATCATTTTGTTGAATGTGTGCAGAAGTATATGAGGTTATTCATTTGTACCCAAACAGGAATTTAAGATTTGCCATATTGGATCAGCCTATTGGTCCATCAGTATAGTATTCTCACTGCCTCCGGCGCCAGATGATACATGAAGCACCAGAGGAGAGCGAACTCCCCCCACATATATACACAAGGCAGAGAGTCAATTGTGCAGTGTAAAAGTTGGAGTGAAAGTCTTAGCTGCTCAGAATGGGACTGTATGAATGGAATATATATTTAAAGATATCTAAATAGGGCAGAAGCTGCATCTATTGAGGAGCAATTTAGGCAGTTTTCACCTTTAGAAATTGTGTCCAATTTCTTCCTGTTTATATTCAATTGTAAGGACTATTATTTATCTCACAATAATAAATTAAAATAGTAGAATCAAAAAGAACCATTCCAAAAAGGCGAAGACGACACTTTACGATAACTGACACATTGCTGCTTTCTCTCTGGGTGAAAGCATAAATGCAGTCAAAACTAGAATTTAATGTAATGCCTCAGGATCTGAACCCCCTTCCATTAGTAATTATTAAAATGGGCTCAGAGTCTGTTTGATTACTTAGCTTATTCACTCATTCACTCCACAGAAAAAAAGACTAGATTATATTGTGTAGAAATTTCTATGCAACGTGAAAAGGGCTACAAGAAAAGACTCCTAGGCTCAGTAGAGTAGAGGAGCTAAAGTGCCATCATTCACAATGCAGGTGAGAGTATGGTGTGTCACAGGTGTGACCAGCTGAAATAATGCAATATTCAGAGAAGGGAGGGACCAATTCTAGATGAAATGAGATAGAAAAACACTATGCTGATTCTTTCTTCCTGGAGAACAACTTATAAAATAATTAATCTGACATTCCTCAGAAGCCAGGATTTGTAGAATAAAAAAAAAATATTCTTAGATTTAGCAATAAATTACAGGTTCGGAATTGTCCTCAGCTATAGGTAAGATACAGCTTCCTGATCTGAATAGTAATTTTGCAAAATTATTTCTAATTTCATCAGGGATTTTCAACCTGAAACCCCAGACCAGACCTGTTGATAATGTTATAATAATGATGGTGGGGCCAGCTATGTTTTTTAGGGCTCAGTAGAAAATGAAACCGCAAGGCCCCCAGTTCAAAAAGCAGAGAAAAAGTGCCCATTTAACATACTAAAATATAAAGATATTTCTGTGATTCCATGATCTCTCATT
>NW_011911084.1:0-2115 GCF_000151845.1 Pteropus vampyrus | reverse complement strand
ATTAAAAAGTAGGTAGAAAATGACCAAGGGTACAGATGACTTGAACAATGCTATCAAACAATTTAATCTAATTATCATTTCTAGATCACTCTATTTAACAACAGAGTATACTAGTTTTCAAGTGCATATGGAATAGTCACCAAGATTGTCCATGTTCTGAGTCACATAAAAATATTAAATCAAAACAAATGAAATAATACACATTATATCCTCCGAACTTAAAAGAAATAAAATAGAAATCAACAACAGAAAGCCACCTGGAAAGTCCCTAAATACTTGCAAATTAAATAACATAGTTTTATAGGATATATGGGTCAAAGAGGACATCACAAGGAAAATCAGAAAATACGTTGATGAAAATGAAATAGAACATATTAAAATTTGTGGGATGTTGTTAAAGCAGTTTTTAGGGGAAATTTATATCACTCAGTGCTTTTATTGGAAAACAAAATGTTGTCAAGCCAGTAAGTAAGCTTTCAGATTAATAAACTAGAAAATCAGTGCAAAGTACACCGAAAGCAAGTAGAAGGAAGGAAATAATAAAGATAAGAGCAGAAATTAGTGAAAACTGAAAAATAGAGCTAAAACAATAAATACCAAATGATATTTCCCTTAAAAGATTAACAAATTGATATATCTCTAGGAAGACTGATGAAGAACAAAGGGAGAAGGCATACAATACCAATATTAGTAATGAGAGAAGAGATATTACTGCAGTCTCACAGATATTAAAAGAATTATAAAGGATTGCTACGATCAACTCTATGCATATATATTTGACAGCTTAAATGAAATGAACTGATTTCTTGAAAGAAACATACAAGAATAGAGAGCTAAAGAGTTTTATATCTACTTAAGAAACCGAATTCATAGTTTAAAATATTAAAACAAAACAAAACAAAACAAAACGACAACAACAACAAAACTCCAGGCCCAGATGATTTCATTGGTGAATTATACCAAATATTTTTTGGAAGAAATAACACCAATTTTTCACAATCTCTTCCACAAAATAGAAGGACCGTGTCCCAATTCATTTTATGAAGCCAGCATTTCCCTAATACCAAAACCAGACAAAGACAGTACAAGAAAACTATAGACCACTCCCTCTCATAAGCACAAATGCAAAAATTCTCAACAATAAGTAGCAAATTAAATTTAGCATGATATGAAAAGAATGATACATCATGACGAAATGGGGTTTGTCTTGGGAGTGCAAGACTGGTTCACCATTCAAAAATCAATCAGTGCGATTCACCATTGATATTATATTCACCATCGATAGTACATCTGTCATGCTGTACTATCGATAGATGTATATCCTATCAATAGATACATAGAAGTCATTTAATTAAGTTCAATGTCCATATATGTTAAGATCTTCTCATAAACTTGAAGGAGGATGGAACTTTTGTAATAGAATAATGAGCATCTGCAATAAAGGAAAAAACCAGAAAACAAACAAACGAACAAGAAAAACAACCTAGAACTAACATATAAACATCATGTCTGGTGTTAATGTAAAATGGAACAACTCTTTTGGAAAAATCTGGAAGTTTCTTATCAAGTTAAACACCTAACACATCTTCCTCCTAAGTACTTACTCTAGAGAAATAAAAACTTATGTTTAGACAAAGGCCTGAACATGAATATTTATAAAGCATTATTAATAATTGCCCCAAACGAGAAAGAAACTAAATGTTCTTCAAAGAGTAAATGGATAAACAAACCATGGAGTACTTCTCAGGTATAAGAAGTAATGAACTATTGGTACACACAACAGTGTGGTTGTATCTCAAATGTTTTATACTAAGCTAAAGAAGTCATTCTTAAAAGGTTAAATTTTTGTGACATCCTGGAAAGGGCAAAACTATAGGGACAGAGGCGCAGTGGTTACCAGGCTTAAGTATAAGGGGAGAGTGATTACCTTCTGGGCAGTAAAAGGGAATTCGGGGGAAGTTTTAAAATTGATCTGTTTCCTGTTCATGTGGAGCTTACAAGAATCTGTGCAGGTGTTGAAACTCGGAAGTATGCACAAAAAAGTGAAATTTACTCTGTAAATAAAAAAGACTAACTTAGAGATTGAAGTATATAAATATATTCATACATTTATTT
>NW_011911083.1:0-2048 GCF_000151845.1 Pteropus vampyrus | reverse complement strand
TCTGGTTTTCCTGGCCCTGGAAGCTAAACAAGCCAAGAAGCTGATCTCTCATTCTGGAGCTGTCAGGCAGGTTGTGATGCGAAGGACCGGAGTCCACAGCTGCAGGAAGGTAGTGGCAAGTCAGTAACAAGCTGTCTGTGACTCGGTGGGTCCCAGATGACCCAGATCCCAGGTGGCAGTGGGATCTTGATTGTCATTTGGCAGCCTGAATGTTGGCAGAAAGCTGTCTACTGGTGTCACTGTCCATTAGATGAGATTGCTGAATTTTTGAGATGTGCTCTGCTTTTTTGGTGTAAGAGGATGTGGCATTTGAAATGTGAGGCTGCTATTTTAGATTTAGAAGTGAGTGAGTGAAAAGCTGCCAATTATCTGTAACTTAGTAAGAAAGAATATCCAACTTTATCGGGAAGTTGACCTGTATTGATAATTAGGTGGCATCACTGGGAAAGAAATGATCAAATATCCAAATATATCTATGAGGAGTATTTCTTCCTCCCTCCTTTCCTTCTTCAGAAATGTGACTCACTGATCTCCAAGCCTGATCTGATTGTATGTCAGATAATCTCCAGTGACCTATAAGATCTCCATTTAATTTCATTGTACTTAGAAACAGTGGGGATATTTAATAATGACAGATGTCAACAGAGGAAAAAAGTTTTATTTAAATGGACTTAAATGATGATATCTATGACATACTGACTATGTATGTTCTAGATAAGTACAAAGTTTACTTCCTATTCATTCAACAGACCTTTATTGAGAGTCTATTATGTGCCAAGCACTTACTTAGATACAGTACTGAATAGATAGACGTCCTTACAATGTAGCTAACGTTTTAAGAGGACGCCGACAATAATAAGTAAATTAAGGTATATAGTGAGTTGTGTGTGATAAGTGCTGAAAAGAAAACAAGAGAAAGACAGAGAATGACTGGAGATTAAGTGTGTGTACTTTTTGTAGGTAATTCTTGAGGGAAAGCCTCAATGATAAAGTGATACTTGACTATAGAGCTGTGGTGGAGGAGGGAAGGGGCCGTGTGCGTGTCTGGGCTAAGGGTGGTCCCGACGGGGGAACAGAACTACCAAGTCCCTTAGGCAAGATGTGTTTGAAGAATGGCGTTAAGAACAGAGGGCCTAGATGAAATGAGGGAGAAAGGGAATGGTGAGATCAGAGAACTGGAGGCCAGCTGAGGTGAGACATTGGAGTCTGTGGTGAGAATCTTGATTTTATTCTGAAGGAGATTGAAAGTGTCTGAGGGCTTGAAGCAGAGGGCCAGCATTGTCTGAGCATTATTGATTTAATTTTATGTACTTTTTAAAGGTATGTACTTATACTTTCTCTTGTAATTCTTACAGCAGCCCTGTCAGGTTGGTGTATTATTATTGTTTATTCCCATTTTTAAACAAAGACACTATGGCTCATAGATATGAAGGAAATTGCCCAAGTGACAAAAAGAAAATGCAAGGCCTATATACTTTCAATGGCTTCCAGACTTCCCCTTCACTCTCCAATGGTTGACATTTAATGTAGAAAACTCATATCTTTAATTGGGATAACACAGACAGGGGAAAGCCAATTTTTATCAATGTTTCATTAATGAAGAAAAATAAATAAAGACACTGGTGGACCTTACTTTGAGTGTTTATGAATCAAGGGAAAGTTTCTTCATCTTTTTCTATTTTGAAAAAAATTCCAATTTACAGAGAAATTTCAAAAACATAACGGAGAAGTTGCGAATATCCTTTAACCATTTTCATTAATTTACAATATTTTGTTACATCTATCTATCTGTGTATGTGTGTACATATATCAACACACACAATCATTTTATTTCTGAACCATGTAAGAGTAATTTCGATATGTCCTTTACTCTTTAGTACTTCACAAAGTATAGCTCATGAACAAGAATATTCTCTTACGTAACCACAATAGAGTTACCAAATTCAGGAATGTAACATCTATATAATATTCATATTTTTTCTATAGTTCATAATCCAGTCTGAATTGTCCCAATGATGTTCTTTATAGCATTTTTTTTTTCTCTAGTA
>NW_011911082.1:0-689 GCF_000151845.1 Pteropus vampyrus | reverse complement strand
GAATAGATTACTATTGGTTTACATTAAAATTTATGCCTAATGTTTAGTAAGCGATTTTATAATATATGTTCTAGTTTCTTTTGAGAAAAAAGAGAACATATTTATTTAAATATTAATTTATTTTGGCATGCAAGATGATAAATACTTTGAATATTGTCTCGTTATATAAGTGTGTATAGATTGACTCAATTAACATTCGTAAGCCCTAAATGCTATTCCATTGTATAATTGTTGTATATTTAGTGATTTCTCTATTGAATTTTATTTTTTTAATTAAAAAAATTTTTGCTTGTCTTTGTCATTTCAATATAATCAATTTGCAATCTATATTCTTCAATTTCTGTTGTTATATTCTAGCATTTTTATTTCTTTTGGAAAGTTTCTCCATGTAGAATATCCTGATTGCTTTCTATTGCCCCACATTCTTGTCAAGGGTAGTTATCATTTTTTAAAAAAATTTTGCCAAGCCGGTAGGTAAAAATGTAATATAATTGTTTCTTTAATGGAGCTAAGCCTATATCTATCTATACGTGTGTTATATATTTAGATAAACTCTTCTGAGATTTACCTAGTTGTGGGCTTATTTTTTTTTTAAATTTAATTTTTGGGGGGCATATCATTTTGTATAAACTCTCTCTAAAGAGGAATATATACCATTTACTAGTTTAATGTACAGCTTATGTATTTTT
>NW_011911081.1:0-2483 GCF_000151845.1 Pteropus vampyrus | reverse complement strand
TGAGCAATCTCCCTCCTCTTACCTCAACATCATCATAATGGGGTGGCAGGCCCTGAGATCCAGCAGGTGTTATGTACACATTCGAGCCAACCAAGGAGCCAAAGTAGCATTCCAGCTTCTCCTGGATCCTCCAAAGCTCATCCTAAAAAATAAAAATGAAAATAAAAAAGAGAGAGAAAGAGCAATAGAGAAAAAACAGTGAGTGAGTGAGGGAGGGAAGGAGGGAGGGAGGGAGGGAGAGAAGGAAGGAAGGAAGGAAGGAAGGAAGGAAGGAAGGAAGGAAGGAAGGAAGGAAGGAGTAAGGAAGGGAGGTGAAAAATATATTAGCAATAAGAAAAGTAACATGTTCTTATTTGCTTAGCAAGTCTTTACTGCATGGCTAGTACGTTCCAGATACTGAGGATTAAACAATGAAGGAACCACCACCTCTGCCTCAAGCATTTGGTCTACTGTAGACGCCACAGAAAAGATGTGAGCACATAAGCAAGATTGGTGAGGTTGGCGATCTGGTGTGGGTGGAGTCATGGAGGATTTTAAGCAGGAAAATGACATGAATCAATTTACATTTTTAAAAGCTCACTCTGACTCCTGTGTGGAGAATGAAATGTAGAAAAGCAAGAGAGATAAGTCGGGAAGCTACTAAGGCAGTAGACCTGGCAAGAAATGAGCAGGTGGTAGGAAGAGAGGGAAGTAGAAAGGTCAAGATATACTGTGGAAGTAGCACTGACAGGACTTGTTGATGGACTAAATACAAAGGGGTAAGGGAATGGGAAGAGTAAAAAAATATACTCCTGGGCTTTTGACTTGGATAATTAGCTCTCAATTCCATTTACTGAAATGGGAAAGACTTGCTAAAGAACAAGTTTTCAGAAGATAAAACAAGTGTTCTATATTAGAAATATTAAGTTTGAGCTGCTATGACTCATGTGGTGATGTTTTTAAGTAAGCTTCTGGCTAAGTCAAGTTCTGGCAAGAAGTGAGGGCTACAGATTTACATTTGGGAATTCTCTGCACAAAACTAGTAGTTAAAAGCAATGGGAGCAGACATGATAACACAAGAAGAGGATATAGACAGAAAAGAAAAAGGGTAGAGATAAGGTCCCTCTCTCCAGTCACTCATCAGCTCTTCAGGGTATAAGTCAGATTGAGGAGGAGCCATACGTTCTTGCAAGAGAGAAAGAAACCTGATTTTCCCTGAATGATGGAGCCAGGATTCAAATCCAGGATGCTGGCTCCAGAGTCCATACTTTTAACCAGAACTCTGTATCACCTCTAAAAGTAATTATCTTTAAGAAAAACAAGTCAAAGTACACTGAAGAGCCCAGTTTCAGGCATATGAATGTACAGAGACCAATACACAGAAAACACTAAACATATTTAAAATATCTGTTGGGTAAACCAATGACCACAGCTTGGGAGTTAATCCTACCACTGAACTGAAAAGGGATCTACAGATTAAAAACACCATGTGAGAAAGAATGGGGTCAGTATAGGGAAAGCTTGAGACAGCTTTATAAAGCCCACTGGACTACTCTACAATCTCAAGGCTCAGGGGTTCTATTTAACACAGAAAGAATTTAATGGCATCTGAACTTAGAGCTCCCAAGGAGTTCTAATTTATACCGGGGAGGGGCCAGCAAGATCTAACTCTGTCATAACATTTATATGGTGACTGGAACCACTGGAAAACCAGGGCTTCTCTCTTCTCTGTGGCCTGAGAGGTATCTCAGGACAAAATGGGTGACAGCTTAGGGCTTTCAACTCAAGCATCTGGGTCCGTAATTGATAAGCATATTTATATTTTCTTCTTAAATGATACCGAAAACCCTATCAATTGTACAATTGTCCCACCTCTCCCAGATTTATCTTCTGAATCTGCCAAGTGTGGTCTATTACAAAGAAATCTGGAGTTAAACCATCTCAGTCCAAGTTATAGTTACAAGCTAGGTGACTTCAGCTTCTTAATTTGTAAAATGAAGACTCCCACCCTAAGACTGTGGGGAACAGCATAAAATAACATCTCCCATCTTATTTAAATTTCAGAGCAGTACATAAGTGTTACTGCTTCACTGATGCTGACTTAGGCACAATTAAGGCTCCTGAAAACTGTATTCTTCTTTAACCTATGACACCCAACTATGTCCAGAGATGCCAAGGCAGATCCCAGAGGACCCCAAAACAATGAAAAAGGGGAAATGGAAGGCTCTCTCCTGGTTGGCCACAACCTCATCTCTCCACTGAACTACTCACAGAGTCAAAACCAAATGCCATAGCTAAGACCAAAGCCCATGTATATGCCTAAAGGAAGGCAAAAATAAACATGCCAAAAGTCCTCCCTTTCAATTAACATCTTTAATAATAGGAAAATGCCTTAAATGTGGAGTCAGAAGTCTTCACTTAGTAGCTGTGGAAAAGTCACATCTGTGAACTCGTTTTTTCACAGAGACCACAATGACTGCCATATTTCAAATGTCTTTTGGAAG
>NW_011911080.1:0-1278 GCF_000151845.1 Pteropus vampyrus | reverse complement strand
AAATAATATATTATTAAAAAATCAAAATAAATATGTAAACATTAAAATATGAACTATTCATTTGTAGATGGCTTGAAATCATTTTCATACTCCTATCGATTGGCATATGCTTGCCCTAGGAAAGCACTAGACTTGATGACTTTTATGGCATTTTAAGATTCTCTGATTTCTGAAAAGAGGTTTTATTTTGTGAGTATTTGAGCAGCTTCCATTTTTCTCTCCACCTTCCTAAATCATGGCTCTGCTCAAATCTCACCTCCCCAATAAAGGCTTCTGTGCAGAAAAGAGATATACGGGCTTGGGACTGTCACTTTTAGGGAGACCTGCTTTTGCAAGGCTGGCCTTTGGCTGGTATTTGAGCATGTGGATTTTTGGAATGTTCCCACCATGCCCTAACTGATAAGCATGGCTCCCTGTGCCTAAATGGTATGTGCAAAACACGTGGTTTATTCTGAACAACTGCTTCCTTCTGCGAGTCCGGAAATTTGGTAAGTGCTAGGCAGAGGGTGTCTCAGTGACCAGCCCCCAGTGAAAACCCTGGGCACTGTGTCTCTAATGAGCTTCCCTGATAGATGACGCTTCACAAGTACAGTCACAGTTCAGTGCCGGAGGGAGTAAGCACGTCTTGCGTGACTCCACTGAGAGGGAACTCTTAGAAATCCGTGCCTGGTTTTCCAGACTGTCCCATGTGCCTGTTCCCCTCTGCTTTTGCTTTGCGTCCTTTCACTGTAATAAATCATAGCCATGAGTGCACGTATGTGCTGAGTCCTGAACCACTGAACCTGCAAGTGGTTTCAGGGACCCTACATGCAACTTCCTTCCGTGACCATTCCACCCTCCATTCCTCTTCCTATTCTGAGCACCTTCAGCAAATTGGATATAAATATTGTCATGCAACTCTGCTCCTTGTTTTGTCAATTAATATATCACTAGTAATATGGTGTTTCTCTCGCATTCATTAATCAGCTTTTGCAAAATCAGGGATTATTGCGTATATGACTTTCATTTGTATTTGTGTTTGTGCCTAATAAGGTCTTAGTCATAGTAATTGTTTTAAGTTTCTTTTTTTAATTGGATTCCAAACCAAACCAAACCAAAAAATGGATGCAATATGTGATTGTAAAAATAACTTAGAAAACACAGAGAATCAAAAAATAATTAAAATCATCTATGATGCCCAACCTAAAAATAACCATTTTAACCACTTGGTTATATATCCTTTTAGCCCTCTCACTATCCATAAGTAGCTTTTATAAAAGTAATTTTGTGATTTTTTTT
>NW_011911079.1:0-2324 GCF_000151845.1 Pteropus vampyrus | reverse complement strand
TCAATTTCAGACACAGAGCTAATAAATCGTGCATAAGTATATTCCAACTCACTAAACAATAACAACCCTTATTAAAACAATAAAATTAATTTTTTCCTTTTTAATTAGCAAAGATGTAAAATATTATAACTTTCTTTGCTGGCTAGGATGTCGGAAGTCCAGCAGCAGCTTAAATTTTCTGAAAAATAATTTGGGGATAAAAATCAAGCAATGTTCATAAATTCCGCCTTGTTAATTTCCCTTCAAGTGATCTATTCTCAGAAAAAAGCAAAAAGTGCAGACAAGGATTTGTGCACCCTGCTTACCCTTCTTTCTGAAGATAAAAAACTGGGAAGAACCCAAACATCCAATAATACAGATTTAGTTAAATATATTATTGTGTATCCGCCCACGCAATGGAATATTGTACAGCTACTAAAAATTTTTAGGAAGAGTTTAAAACATAGTTTTGAAAGAAAATAGCAACACGAAAGGTAATATGGTATGGCTACAATGTAAAAAAAAAGACTAGGAAATATGTTCGGGGAAGAATTATTAAAACACGGCCATTATCCCTGGGTGATGAGAATATTTTTTCCTTCTAACCGAAGCCTTTTTCACTGTTTTTATCTTAACTTCGTGAGGAAAATTTCATTTTTAACGAAGCTAGTTATTCTAATATCACAGGTGGCTGTGACATAGAATGAAATACACTAACACCTGCGGTGACTATTCCACTACGACACCACCTCCCTCGTGCTGGCCCCTCGTCGCCAAGGCGGTGCAAGTCTGATCTGCTGAGCATCAGCGGGGTTTGGAGGGGAAGCTGAGGCCAGGTAGCGAAATGCTGCCACCTTGACTTGGAAAGCTGGGAAGTGAAGGGTGGCTCCCCAAGTTCCCAACAGCCCCCCTGAACTTGACAACAGGAGATGTCCTGGGTGATATTTAAGCCAGAGAGGACAAAAGCCACCAGGAGGTGGCAGGTAGAATCTGGAGGTTGGATAGATTCAGACATAGAGGCCAGAGCCCCAGAATTCCGAACCCCCACGATGTCCCACCAGCCATGTACTGGGCTCACCCTACATATCATCAACTTGACTGTGGCCTTGCATTTTACCCAGTTGAATTTTTAGCCTCCACTTTTCAAATCGTGGCAGGATTTTTCATTTTTGGGGAGTTTTTTTTGTTTCGTTTTGTTCTTTCTTTCTTTCTTTTCTTCCTTTCTTCCCTTTCTTCCCTTTCTTCCCTTTCTTTCTTTCTTTCTTCTTTCTTTCTTTTTTAAGGCAGTGGCAGACGATAAAGCCGTTCTATCTTCTTCCTGGCAGAAAGTTCCAGTTTTCTTCGGCCAGTCCTAGAGATTGACTCCTTGTTGATCCAACATATGGCAGTCCAGTACATTTTGGTCAGTGATTGGCCGAAGGCATGGACATATGACCTATTTATAACCAATGAGCTGCAAGGGAAGTCTACAAGTAGCTTGTCCTCCCCAAATAAAGAAGGCGAGAGATGAAAAAGCCCCCATTCCTCCTTCGTTCTCTTCCTCCTTTGGACACTGTCCCATGGGGACATGTTCAAGCCGTGGCAGCTTTTCTGAGAGTCTGAGAGGCTGGCCTGAGGAATAAAGCCCATAGTCAGAAAGCCGCGGAGCAGGAGGACAAAGAGCCCGGGTCCTCAATGACATCCGCAGCATCCTAGGCCATTCCTGGGCCACGACCTTCTGGACTTCGTGTTAGTTAGATAAGAAATGTCTTTATCATCCAAGTTACTGTTTGTGGAGTTTTCTATCACCTGAAGCCTGAAAGCATCCTACTGAATACTGACAAAGCTTCTCTCCTTGGCCAAAGTCCCCTCCGACTCCCCTGAACTTCTCGAGTAGGCCTGAGTTTTGAGCTTCCATGTTCATCTCGGCAACGTCCAATCCTAGCGAGGATCCTCGAAGCGGGTTCGGCTAGAATCCCCCACCCCTGACATCTGATTATGCGCAATATCCAATCGGGTTCCTCATCCTCCCCGCACCTCCGAGGGGCTCCCGATCACCCCGGCCCGCCTTCGGCAGGAACCCTGTTAGTTTAGATTAGTGATGCCCTTGCCTTTCATGCCTCCTCCTGGTGATTTTCTCTTCGCTGACTCCCCACCCTGCTTCTTGGCTATAAATTCTGAGTCGGCCACGCTCTATGCGGAGTTGAGTCCGATCTCGCTCTTCCACTGCAAGCCTCCTCTGCGGCTGTCCTTACGCCTGTCATGATGCTCCCCCCCTTAAATACAGCCCTCTAACCATGCTTCGACAAGGGCCATTCGATAATTTTCTATAGCAATACAAGCTCCTGACACAAAGTCTGTTCTAA
>NW_011911078.1:0-2614 GCF_000151845.1 Pteropus vampyrus | reverse complement strand
ATTTGCACTCACTTGAGTTTCTGGGTAATCATAATTATGAAACACTCAGATGGTATTTTGAAAAAAATAAACAATTCCCCACTCATGAGCCTTACTTGAGCAAGTTAATGAAGATAATAGTGTTTTAATCTTCTTCACACTTGGCATGAATTAGGGAGAGATCACGGATGATCATGAAAAATAGCCAACAGATTAGAAAAGAAGAAATGCAACTAATTTCCAAATGGAGCAGATTACTTCACATCTTGGAAAACACACACACACACACACACACACACACACACACACATTTTGAGTGTATAAATTGGGCAATGATAAGGAAAGTTAGAAGTTAAAAACAGTTGGATATTTCATTGTGGAATAACCTTAAAGTGAGAACAGAATAGTAAAAAATAATAATAAATGGAAATAGAAAACAAAAATAAAGGGGAAGGTAGATTCAAATAATATTAATCAAATAATAAATGTATTTTTAAAAGCAAGGTACAAGCACAAGCTTCTCTTATTTTAAATACACATCTTATAAAGAGTTTTGAACTTAACAAAATAGAATATTAGCTGACTATAATTATAATAAATCATGTAGAAAAAAATTTTTAGGCAGAAGTACATCAGCTTTAGAAGCCGCATCTAATTTTAGAGGTATATCCAGCTTTTAGCCCCTGTAAATGACCAAACAAGATTAAAAAGATAGATAAATCTAAAGACTTGTAAGAAATTAAAAAACTGCCTTACCTGTTCCGTCAAATGTCTTTTGTTTGATGACATGCATATTTTCTGCAGGTTTACTTATAAACTCTCTTTTTCAGTGCTCAATAAAGCATTGGGAAGACTTATTCCTATCTAAAAAGTTAACATGAAAATATTAATTTCATTTTTTATTGCTCCAAGAAAAAAACAAACTCTATGAACCTTATTATCCCCATCTGAAAAATGGAGATGACAAAAGGCTCCCTTGATCAGGTTGTTATGATAATCAGATGATGATAAAATACTTATGAACTTATAACGAGGCTTCCAAGGTGAGCTATTATAGTACCATCATTATCATCATCATTCAAATAAATCTGCCAGGGTAAAGAGATGATGAAATTAATGATGAGCAAATACCATCCTAGAATAACAGTTTCCTATATTTTGTTCAATTAGCATTCTCTCTCTCTCTCTCTCTCTCTCTCTCTCTCTCTCTCTCTCTCTGTACACACACACACACGTACATATACACATATCAATTCGAGTAAGTTTCACAAGTGCAGAAAATGATGAGGAAGATAGTATGAGACAGTGGTAGAGATCAGTAGGAAACAGACCAAGCCAGACCTTGTAGCGTATATTAAAAGTTTTGAGACTGATTGGGGAGATCACTTTGTAAATAATAAAATTGTCTGTACTGTACACCTGAAACTGATATAAAGTGGTGTTAAATGTCAGCTATAATTGGAAAATTTTAAAAAATTAAGGAAAAAAAAACCCACTTTATTTCAATTTTTAGAGCTAGGGGATTCCACCAACATATTAAAGCAGAATCAACCTGAAAAGATTTACATTTTCAAGGGATGATTCTGGCACTTGTCTAGGCTTTGACATTGAAAGTCCTGCTTCACAGTCTTGAGCAAACCATGATAACTAGTCACCCTATTCAGAAAGACAGATCGCACAACACATGGTATGGAATTTCATCTAAATCTAGATGTGGAAGAGCAGCAACCTGATGCAGCAGTGCTTCCAATCATAAGAAAGAAATGAGGCACTTGAGGGCATTTGAGAAGGAGCACACTATGTTGTCCAATTCATTGTTCAAAACTAATTCATACACACTCTCCAAAACGTCAGCATGTGTGCACCACTATCCATCAGTTGCTTAGGGAAAAAAAAAAAAAAAAAAACTTTTATCTTCTCTCTTTCTCTAACAATCCATAGCCAGTCCACCACAAATCCAGATGGATCTACCTTCAAAATATATCTAGGATCTGACCATTTCTAACCTTTTCCATCACAGTCATCAGTATTCCAACTACCACAATCTCCCTCTTGGACTTCTGCAATAGTTTTCTGATTGTTATATCTTTTTTGACATTTCCCTTTTCAATTGGTTCTCTAAACACTAGTTTGGCAATTGTTTAAACAGCCAGTTCATATAATAATAGTCCCCTACCTGAAGTTCTCCAAGAACTCACCATCATCCTTAGATTAAAATTTAAAGCCTTTATAATGGTCAACCATGCCTTACATTTTGTATCTCCCTGGCTATTTCTTTGACCTAAAATTCTACCATTCTGCATCGATTGCTCTACTCAAGCCACACTGCCTTCCTTACTGTTCAACCACCAATATATCATGCATTCTTCAGTCTTAGGGCCTTTGTGCTAAATGTTCCTGCTGTGTAGAATGCACTTCCCCCAGATATTTTCATCTTTCACTCTCGCTACAATCATATTTCTATTCAAAGATCACCTTCTCACAGAGGCTTCTCAGCTATTATTCTGTTTTAAATAATTGCATGAGCATTGTCACTACTTAACATTATAGGACTTGCATATTTGTTTATTACATAAGATATTTATTTATTTACCATATGACATTAAATATAAAGCTCCACAAGGACATGGATTTT
>NW_011911077.1:0-1611 GCF_000151845.1 Pteropus vampyrus | reverse complement strand
AAAAAAAAACACACATCAAAGAAGAAAGGAAGAGACAAATCATAAAAATAGAAAGAGTGGGGTATATCACCAATAATATAGGGAGAAGAAAGAGATAGAAGATTAAAAATGTAAAAAAATAAAAAAGGAGGAATCAGAAAGGAGTAGAAATTAAGGATTACGTGAAAGTGGTTGATGCTAAATCATCATTTTTACTTGATTTTAATATTTAAAAATAATTATTTTTATAAATTTTTTCTCACAAATAAGAGTTTAAGAAGTGAATAATTAAAACAAGGCATAAAATAATATAACAGCATCCAAAATATTTACACAATTCAGCATTTTTTTCTCTCTGACAATCATTGTTCATTCAACTTCAGAAAGAAGAAAAGTGCAACAAATGTATACTGAACAAAGCTGCTATCTTCTCTGAATAAAAGCTGCTTCCATGCTAGCTGAGGCATATGAACACATATTGATTGGGATGAAACTGAGCATGTTCTGTTTGGCTTTAGATCCACTTCTCCATTAGCTTGCCGTATACCCCGGGCAAAGTGTATTGTATCTACATGATATCTAAAAGAATGGAATTGGACTTCTATTATAATTTTTTTTTAATTATTATTTTTTAGCACTTAGAAAGATAAAGCACTGCTATAAGTCAGAGACCTATTTAACTTAGGAAAGGTCAGTACTAGTTGGAAAAGCTTTTAATAAATTATTTTAATGGTGATAATGAACATCTGAACATTGTCTAATATAGAAATTGTCCCAAAGCATATATGTCATCTATACATAACTTTCTTAATAAATATGATCATTTTAAAGATGCTATAGATTTTAGGGAAGAATTTTTGATAATCTTAAAAACATTTTGTTTAATGGAAATTAGGACAACACTTGAACCCACACGCTGAAATTAATCTTTGACCACCTTAGTATATACATATTTATATGTTTAAAACATGTTAATTATAAAAATACAATCAGATAAATCCTGTTTTATGCAAATATTGCAATAGGCCACATATTATTTAAAAAAAAAAAAAAAAAACCTCACTCTAACGGGAACAATTGCCCAGAAAATTTGGTATTCTCCAATGCTACAACGACAACAGAAGACTTCTTGATTAAACAACTAATTGACTACTAAAGATACTTCATAAGTATTGACAGTACAGCAGTAACAGAATAATAGTAATAAGTGCTTTTTTCATCAACATAGCAGAATTTTAGAGTAATATCTTCTTATAGTCTACCATTTGGTTAGTTTCTTTAAAACAAAACAAAGGTCTTTGGGCTTTGCAATTAAATTTTATAAAACATTTATACTTTAAATTAACTAATATATTTATAGGACAATCACTTTAAATGTAAACTAGTTAATTGTGAGCACATATTTTTTTATTTACTGTTTTTCTGATATACTCAAAAAAGAAGGAAAAAGAAAAAAGGAAAAAGAAAAAGTTTAAAACAAATTTTGAATTTCTTAAAAAATAGAGACTTTGTCAGCTCCAATACCAGCTTCCTTTTCCTAATCTATAGCTCCCTGTTTTCTCTGTCCCTTTAAGATTTCCGTAACATTACACTAATTCAAATATACATTTAAAAAATTAATCCAACATGTTC
>NW_011911076.1:0-1274 GCF_000151845.1 Pteropus vampyrus | reverse complement strand
ATTAACGTTTTGTCTGTGTCATCAGCTAAAGAAGCTTTTTGATGTTGGTGTTAATTTTTTGCCATTCTACAAATTATATTTTAATTCCTGATCTAGGCTCTGAAAAGTAGGCTGTTTCGAGGCCCAATATGAGTTATTTAAAACCAGCTTATTCCAGTTTTCTCATAAAAATGATAAGCATGAAATGGAAGGTAGCGGCAACCGAGTAGGAATATCCTCATTTCAAAACCAATAAACCAGCCAATACAAAATGATTTTACTGCTTATCTTAAAAAATGTAAACACTTTGGGAATTATGTTCACATTCATTTTACCATTAATATTGATTATGATCCTGTTAAGACAGGATGCATTTCAAGTAAGCGTGTGAAGTGAAAGTGGCTAGAAGTTCAGTTAATTTATTTACTGTATCCAGTATTATCACTCTCCTGCCCTACATGCCCCACTGTGTACTTTTCTTTTAGGGGAAGAGAGGATCACAAGGATTCTATGAGGAATTTTCTAGGGGCAGAAACCCCAGCATGGCATTCCATGGCCCAAGAAAGATTTATCTCATGAAGCCCAGTATTCCATGAAAATTGTGCTCTCAGTGGTTACTTGGAAGTGATCCAGGTCTGGAAGAGAATGAGGGATAAAGCATGAGGAGTAGTGGAATAAGCACAGGGCTGAGAATCGCAGTGATCTGGGTTTGAATTCCAGCTTTATACCTACCCTCAGGTGCAACTTTGGGCTTGCTGAATCTCCCAGAGTTTAACTTCCCTAATAGAAAATTGAGATAATAATACTCATGCATGAAGATTCAATAAATAATCTACTTGAAGCACTCAGTAGAATGTGTGGCCTACTGTAGTTCCTCAATGGATTTTAGCTCAATAAAGAAAGGGTAATTTTTGCTCTATATACTTTTGCCTTTGGGAATCTTTCTGTACTGTTCTTCAAAAGTAAAAAATCACAGAGTCTACAATAAAAATGTCTAAGAATAGATGTCCAAGTTTCAGGTTCAGTTTTCCTATTTGGTTTAGAGTAAATGGGAGTGTTTAAACACACTGAGTGGGCCAATTTTGGTCCGGGGCAGGGTAGCTTGCTGTGTCTAATTAAAAACTGTAGAGGTCCTCACAGGGAAGTCTGAGAAAGTAGGGAAAGTGCTGGTAAAGGAAGATAGTCAACAGGTTACTTTGGGTTCTGTCAGATTCTTCACTCCTTCCTCAGTCCCCAACTATCCCGAAACTATTACCACCTCTTTAGTGGTTATGCTACCTAAAGGGGGTGATTAA
>NW_011911075.1:0-1571 GCF_000151845.1 Pteropus vampyrus | reverse complement strand
TCCAACTGGGCAGCCACTGGCCACATGTGGCCATTAAACTCCTGAGCTGTGGCTGGTTTCATTGAGATGTGCTGTATGAGTTTCTGGGTTTCAAAGACTGGTAGGAAAAAAAAAAATCTAAAATATCTCAATAATCTTCCAATATCGATTCCATGTAGAACAGAAGATAATGTTTTGTACATATTGGGTTAAGCACAATTATTATGAAAATTAATTTTACCTGTTGCCGTTTATGCTTTTGCATGTGACTGCTATACAGTTAAAGATCACACATGGGGCTCAAATTGTATTGCCACGGGATAGTGCAGGGCTAGGGTCTGACGTTAGAGTCAGCTCTTGGACCAGAGATCTTCTCTGTGTGCCCCTGTCCCTTAGGTCTCCTTGAGAATCTGACAACTTAACCGGGCAGAAGATTCCTGGTTCTCAGAAACTAGAAAAATGACACAGAAGTTTAGCAAGCATCTCACCACTTTTTGAGGTTGACCCCTGGGAAGAAGCCAGATGAGGGTAGCTTGGGGAGAGAAAACCCAACAAGAACCCTATGAAGAGACGGGTAACAGTAGGGTGTCACCTGGGCTGATAATTAGTCCAGTATCCGACATCTTGCCGCCTGAGTATCGTTCAAAATCTAACCCATCGTTGCAATGAATGTTTTGTTTAAAAAAAAAAAAGGCAGATCCCTATGTACAGGTAGCAAATGAGCTCCAAGATATATCATTGGTGAAAAAAGAAAGGTGCAAACACGTAAATTCTACACACGTAAATGCAGAGAACCTTCTGGAAGGAACAAGTATCAATGGTCGTGTATTACGAGAAATACTGGAAGTCAGAAGTAGGAGGAAACACTGACTGACTACCTTTTTTTCTATTTGAATATCATTTAAATTATTTTTATCACATGTATATTACCTTTTTAAATGAACAACGTTCAAGAAAACAACACCCAGCCTCTGAATGCCCAGGTGTTTTCAGTTCGTGTACCCACAAAATTTCTGATAGAGTGACAGCCCTGTTTCCCATCTCCCTCCAATCTCATTTTAAAACAAATCCAAGTCCTCCATGTCTAAAAAACAAACTACGGCCACCCTCAGCACAAACAAAAGACCAAAACTGTAACCCAACTGTTCTCTTTAAAAAAAAAAAACAAAAAAACAAACCAACAAAACCCAACGAAACAACCAACTTCCTTGCATCTCCCGAACAGCTAATTTGCAGTCTTTCCCCAGAGAGAACGCCACCCGGGAATCGAGCTGACGTGCTTTCTCCCACGCCAGCAAATCATAGCTACAAACCTGCCAGCCTCCGCGAGTCAGCGGGTAAGTCGGCGTTCTGGGTCTTGGGGATCCCAGAGACAGAGCACCCTCGTCCCAGGGGGTCTCCCCAGACTGGTAATTCCCCTAGTTTCATGGCTACAGTTCTCCTGTGACGACTTTGATCTTTCCTGATCTAACGTCCATACCCCAGGGGCAGGAATGAGCTAGAGTTAGGAGTAGGAGGATTAACTGTCATTTAAAGTTTGGCGTAGGTCCTGTGGCTGAGGGTTTGGGAAGCCCACCCTCTCATACATCGCC
>NW_011911074.1:0-1326 GCF_000151845.1 Pteropus vampyrus | reverse complement strand
CAATTCATTTCTAGGGGAAAAAATTACTACCTTACAAATTTATGTTTAATAGTTAAAAACCAAACCATTAAAGTTGTGGAAACATTCTCTTACGCTTTGAATATGAGCGCCCAGCTAGCAGTTAAAATTTAGTGCTCCATTTATCATAACTACATTACCTAGATTTTCCCCTTCTATGCTTGGATCTTTATTTATGGTGAGCATTTCAAACTTTTTTTAGTGGGGGGTGCAGAAGTGGAATGTAAATTATATACTATCATATACCAACCTTTCACAATCATGTTATCTGCCCTACTCCATTCTTTTTCTCCAAAGATGAGAAAAGAGACTCTAAGGCCACATGTAGTAAGTGGTAGGGTGTATAGACAGAATATCGGTATTCTAGACTCAGGTCTGCTACTCATCACCCAGGTGATCTAGGCAAAAATCACTTACATTTCTTGGAGTTTCAGATTTTTGGTCTCTAGAAATAAGTTCAGAGAACATATCACAGAGGGTTGCAATAAGAACTAACTTTTTGTTTACAAAAGATTTTTTTCATGACATATAAAAGCAAAGAAAGACGAGGAGAAACAGTAGTAGCAGCAGCTGCAGCACACATTTGCCTGTTAATAAGGAGATGGCCAACAGCCTATCTTTGCTCTGTCTACTGATGAAGTGATGAAGACCAAAGGCTGGGGGCTGACAGATTTTTTAGGGGGTGCCCAGCAAAGCAGTAGGCACTAACTCTGCTTTGACCTCACTCTTACCCAGACCCACAAATGCTTCTTCCGTGGGATTCTTAGATGGTCATCTGAAGGGGATGAAGAACTCAGGTTTGAGAATGAAGACAGGGAAGAGTTGTTAGATGAGATAGCTATGGCTTGGGCTGGCTAGTTTAGTCATCTTTGCTAAGACAGTGTATTTGTCTTCTTTCACACTTCTAGTCGTGGTCCAGGCTTAGGTTTTATAACACACGGGTCTCAGGACTAGGTATATCATTGCCCTGCTTTGAGCTTCGGTTTTCTCACCTGTAAAATGGGGGAGGCGTGATCTTTGTTCCATTCATAATCTACAGTAAAGTATAAGGAGTAAATAATGTTGTTACTTACAGAGAAGGATGGGGTGGGGCAATTTAGGAACTTCAAAAATGTTCAGCATACAGCAAGTGTTCAGTAAATGCTATTATTATAAAACGTACTTTTATTTTTCTCATTTTATAAGTTCAGTCTTTTTTCACTAACTTATAAAGGTTTAGAAAATAACGTATTTCTATAATTAGTATTTGAATCTAGAATAAGTTTTATTTTGCTCGATACAACTTGTCAGCTTAGTAGCACGAAAAAA
>NW_011911073.1:0-1430 GCF_000151845.1 Pteropus vampyrus | reverse complement strand
TATATATATGGTGTCTGGGTCTGTTTGGGCTACTATAACAAAATACTGCATATAGATTATGAATGTGGGTCCTCAAGCAATTTAAGCCTGAAATATCATTGGAGGCAAAAATGGCAAAAATGAAGCTATCCTACTTCAGCCACATTAGGAGAATGCAGTATTCTTTGAAAAGGATTATAATGCTGATAAAAACAGAAAATAGCAGGAAAAGAGAAAGACCAAATATGAGATGGACCGACTCCATAAAAGAAGCCATAGGCATGAGTCTACAGGAGCTGAGCAGGGCTAATGAGGATAGTACATTGCAGATGTCACTCATTCATAGGGTCGCCAGGAGTGGGGGTTGACTCAACATCCACATGAATGTGGGTTCTGCAGACTGTTTGGATTCAACCACAATTACTTAATCTTCTTAAGCTTTAAATGCCTGTTCTTGCATTGGTTAATATTAGTACTTGCCTTATAGTTGCTGCCAGCATTACAGTAAGTCAAAACTTTTTTTTTCTCACAGTGATTGGCACATAGTAAGTGCTCAGTGGGCAGTGTGGGAGGCTGTGGGGAAGGGATCCTATAAGGCAAAAGACTGCCTCTGTGTTAGCAAACAGGGACCAGCACAATATGAGCTGAACCTGCCTTGATCAATCTACGACGCTACAAGATACCATCTTTGTACACTAAATGCCATTCATGCAATTCCTCCTTGCTTTAGAATATGTTTTATTATGCTGCCTATAATATCTTAAATCTTCTCTTCTTTCTCCAGCAGCCAAACTTCTTCTCTTTTTTAAGATTCAATTCATATACTACCTCCTCTGAGAAACCCTCTGTGATTCATCTATGATGTATCAATCACTTTATCTTTATTGTTCCTATAATATTTGTTTTTACTATAATTACAAGTCTATATGTGAAACACCCATCAAACAGTCAACAGCACAATGATTAGGGTCATTTGTATTAATCTCCATAACACTAATGCCTATGACTGTGCTCAGCATGTTTTTATTAAATGAATGAATGAATAAGCAAATGTATGTATGCAAAAATGAATGAGAATGACTTTTCACTTTTCATGAAATAAATATTAACACGTGAAGAAGACTCTCTACATATTTGTATTTTCTGCCAAAATGAATAAATATAGAACCATTCTTAAATTTAATTTTCCATATGTCCACATGTCCAGAGAACTGTGAATACCACAGAAACCGTTGCAAATATTCCTTAATGTAATTTTAAGTGAGTTCATCAGTTACTTTTAATTATATAATTTCAATATGTTGAGTTTCTGTGAGTTCTGGTGATCTTGTTATAGTCTCTAAATTGGGTATTCTCTGTCCACATTTGGAGAGCACAGTTGGATGTCTTCACAGTCTTAAATAATTGTGATACTAATTTAACTGCGATAGACTAGCTCCAACACCATCTTC
>NW_011911072.1:0-2134 GCF_000151845.1 Pteropus vampyrus | reverse complement strand
TTATTAAATTTTTGATCTCCAATATGTGATGATTCCATCTAACCATTTTTCAACTTCATACCTACAGTCATGGTTATCATATGACACGATTATATTTATTAACACTGGCATGAATCACATTCTAATTCTATCATTGTACAAACCAACACCTCTACCTCATAAAAGCCACCTACGTGCTTCTATGCATGATCAGAAAGGCAGAATAAGCCTACCACAAGTAGCAATAATATGTTCTTTTGACCACAACTTTTTTCATTTCCCCCCATGTAAACTTCCAATGAAAAATCACATTCATTCTTCTAGCAACCACCAGAAATTGTTTCAATTTTTATTTTTGCTAAAATTTATGTTAATCTTTTTGTATTTATACTTATTGAATGATATTTGATCATTCTTTTCCTAACCTGCCTTATAAGCCCTGTGATCCAGAAAAAGTATTTCCTAATTTCTACTTTTTCTTTTATTGCTTCCCCTTTATAAATTCAGTTGTTGTGCTCTTCGGCCTGATATTCTTTCATAAGACACAAGGTATAGTTACATAAAATGGTGTAAACCGAAATGAATCCCACCTTTGAGAAATAAATACTGTCCAAATAATCCATCGTGTTTCATAGAGAGATATAAATTATAGTTAAATGTTTTGTGATTTTTTCCCCCTAAATACTGGATATGAATTTTAGCCCTTATTTTAAATTTGTGCAAACAAAATATCCATAGTTAATTGGAATGAAACAGGTTTTGTTCCATATATACACCTGAATGATGAATGTTTACTCAAGGATGAATGTGTGAAGATCAGGAGAGAGCATAGAGATTGGAGAGATCCAATTTCTGGAAAGACCTATGAATTTCTATGCATGTGGAGTTAATCGGAGTTTTTATCTGGGTGATTATAGAGACTATAATCTTATTAATCTAAGAAAATATAAAGATAGCTTTACATAAAGAACAGTCAACGGTTAATAAGTTTTTGCTGGAGACTTGAGTTTTTGGTGAATATGACCTCAAATTCACATCATCTCATGAGTGAGAGTCGCTTTGTCAGGTGAAAATTACAGCATTGTTTAAAAACAAAACAACAACTCTACCAAGCACTACCAAACACATTTGGTGAGTACTAGCTGAGCAATAAGGAAAAACCAATTTGGAGATATATTTAAAATAACTCAGTATTTGAACAATCATTGGACCCCGGGAAAGCTTGTTTAAAGAGTAATAATATAAAAATGTCATCTGTCACATATACAGGAACTGGCCAAGGCCTATAAAAGGCCCAAGTGGAACAAGCAGACCTAACTCAGAAACTTCTCCAAGCAACTCAGCTCTCAACCCGACTCCTGACACCATGGCTTGCTGCACCACTAGCTTCTGTGGATTTCCCAGCTGCTCCACTGGTGGGACCTGTGGCTCCAGCTGCTGCCGGCCAAGCTGCTGCCAGCCTACCTGCTGTCAGACCAGCTGCTGCCAGCCAACCTGCTGCCAGACCAGCTGTTGCGGGACCAGCTGCGGGACCGGCTATGGCATCGGCTATGGCCAAGAGGGTGGCTGTGGAGCTGTGAGCTGTCGCACCAGGTGGTGCCGCCCTGACTGCCGCGTGGAGGACACCTGCCTGCCCCCCTGCTGTGTGGTGAGCTGCACACCACCAACCTGCTGCCAACTGCACCATGCCCAGGCCTCCTGCTGCCGCCCATCCTACTGTGGACAGTCCTGCTGCCGCCCAGCCTGCTGCTGCTACTGCTGCGAGCCCACCTGCTGTGAGCCCACCTGCTGCCAGCCCACCTGTTGAAAACTTTCTTCTGAATGGAAGCCTGAGGAAACGGCACATCCAAACTAACAAATATAGAATCCCAACACACTTTTGAGCTTCAATACCCATAACCCAGCTTGCAACCCCTTGTCACATGGCTATATACCTTCCCTAAGATATAAATTAATTTATAATAGAAGGCCAAAAATACTTCGTAGATGTGGATACCAACAGAAGTCCTACAAAGTGAAAAGGGTGTATAATACATTACTATACATATAATCTGAAATATTTCAACATCTTATTGGGTTTGGGATTTAATAAAATTTTTCATTCTTCAGTGATGAAGTCATTGTTTTAGAATTTTTTGGATTTGTTATTGATATT
>NW_011911071.1:0-2194 GCF_000151845.1 Pteropus vampyrus | reverse complement strand
GGGAGAAAAAGGAACCGTCATACACTGCCAGTGGGAATGTAAATTGATGCATTCACTATGGAAAACAGTATAGAGTTTCCTCAAAAAAAAACTAAGAATAGAATTACTATATGATCCAGCAATCTCTCTTCTGGGTCTTTAACCAAAACACCTGAAAACATTTACACGCGAAGATATATACACTTTGATGTTCATAGCAGCATTACTAATGGTGACATGGAAGCAATTGAAGTGTCCTGAGATAGATGATGAAGAAGATGTGGTACATATATACAATGGAATATTACTCAGGCATAAGAAAAGATGAAATATTGCCATTTGCGAGAACATGGATAGATCTTGAGATAATCATGCTAAGTGAAATGTCAGACAGAAAAAGCTGAAAACTATATGATTTCACTCATATGTGAGATATAATTGAAAGCAACTATGAAACATGACAAACAAACAGAGACTCATGGACATGGACAGTGGATTACTGGTTACCGGACGGAAATGGTGGTAGGGAGAGGTAGATAGGGGTAAAGAGGGTCAAATATTTGGCGACAAAAGGAACTTTAACTCTTGGTGGTGAACACACAATGCAATATATATCTATATATATTACTAACTGTTGAATGATACACTTGAAACTTATTTGATTTCGTTACTCAATGTCACCCCAATAATTAAAAAAAAAAAAGTTAAACGTCTTATATGATGGCTGGCTTCCAAAAAGTACAATATGAAAGGTACAAAACCAGGTAGAAGCTGTGCTTAGAACTCTGTGTCACTACTTGATGTTCTATTTGGCACAGAAATCACAGGGCCTGCTGTGAATTAAGGGTTGGAAAAGTAGACTCCACCTTTGGTGCATAAGTGGAAGGATTACATTGCAGAAGAGTATGTGGAAATGGGAGGTGTTGTATGGCCATTGTTAGAAAACATGATTTCCCACAAAGATGAAGCTTTCAGTAAACAAGAATCTGACAATATTTTTCTAGGCCAATCAAAAGGCAAAGACAAAACTAATTAGTGTGCTTGGATAAAAATCTGTGAGGTAGAATCATTTTATTAGTCCTTACTACAGCCTTAAGAAAACATTCCTGTGATTATACTTTTCTTTTTGGTAGTTCCCACTAAGGAACTTTGTACATAGTTAACTAGAATTCTGACATGTCCTGATATGAGGAAACAATTATCCTAATTAACACAGAAACTTGGTGCTAAAATATAAGATAGTAAAATGGCTTGTTGACTAGTTACACACATGCGTATATACATGCACATCTCCATTTATGACGAGTTTTTGGTGTGCTTATTAATACTAAATGAAAGATAGTGTAATTCATTGCATAACTGCGGGAAACAGTCTATCAGGAGAGATGGTTAAGAGTTACCTAGTTATCTCCAGACTTTAGCGAGAGGTATTAAAGTTCAATCAAATCATGCTATCAATGAGTAGCCATCATCTGGACAAGGGTATCAGAAAGGAAATGAAGAAAGTACATTTGAGAACTTGAAGAACACCTAGAATTTCGAGAGTAACATAATGTTGAAAGGGTCCCTTAAATAGAGAAAATACCAATTAAAAAAGTGAGTTTGTTATCATTATATGACACATTATTATCAGGGTAGAGAAAGAGTTACTTAACGAAGATGGGTAGAGAGGCTCCAAATGTGAGAAAAAAAATCCAACATATTTTCAAAGAAAAAGCAAAACAAAACAATAACTTTAATAATTTTAGGGGAAGACTTTTGTTTTGTTTTGTTTTTAAATGGGAAATATAGGCATTAAGAAGTCTTTGACAAGATGACACTTTTCTAAAAGAGAAGGTAAAGGAAAATATCTGGTGTCAAATTCTATGCTGGCAAAAAGAAAATATGACTGTCTCTGATTAGGGGAAAAAATGTTCAGAATTAAAACACAAAATAGTCTTAGATTATAAAATGAAAAAAAAATTAAGTAAAAACCTGATACAAAAATTACTGTTATGAAATAGACCTCATCAAGATTCTCTGACAGCTCAAATAAAAGAAATTTGTTAACTTCTTTAGTGAATTCTCCCCTTTAAGAGAGCCATACTACCCTGAACAAGCCCAATCTCGTCTGATCTTGGAAGCTAAGCAGGGTCAGGCCTGGTTAGTACTTGGATGGGAGACCACCTAGGAAGACCAGGTGCTGTAGGCATAAAAAATAAGGGATTGTAAGCTG
>NW_011911070.1:0-1905 GCF_000151845.1 Pteropus vampyrus | reverse complement strand
CGTGATTGTACGGTTGGTTATACAACTCCCTGTATTTGTCAAAGCTCTAAAAATTGAACCCTAAAAAAGGGTGAACTTTTTTGTATGTAAATTATACCTTCAAACATGGAGAGAATGGGTGTACAAAGAACACACTAGATAAATCTAAAAGAAAAAAAGTTTCTTGACAGAGATGACAAGCCCTAGAATGCTCTCCTGAAAATACAGCTTTCCTTCTCTCAGAGAGAATCCTAGAAGCCCGGGCTAGGAAAAGATGGAGCCTCCCCTGAGAACTGATAGGTGGGGGCAGCAGCAGGTGATGAAGCCACTGCCTGCCTTAGGCAGAACCTGGGATCATAGGGGCTCACTCAGCTCATGGAGCTCAAGTTGCCTGCTCAGGCCCTGTCTCTTCCTTCCACCCTCCTTGTGGTTCCATACGTCTCCAGAAGCAGCTACATCATTTCCAGGCCTCAGAGTAAAATGAAAATGCACAGCCCCTTGTTCAAATATCATTAGGAATTTCAAGATGGTGACAGCAGAGCATTGCACCAAGTGTTGGGCCCTTCTGAGCCTAGGGCTCTATGTGACTGCACAAGTCCAAAACACATAGCTAGTCCTGGTTCTGGCCCTTCCCCATGGCTGCCTGAGGGACCTACCCACAGTCGCAGGAAGGGAAGTCCTCCCATGTCAGTTTACCATGCTGTCCAGGATGGCTTGCACCCTCTCACTCACTTCCAGACAGGACCCTCTCTCAGACCTGCCTTCACTCCCGTGTCTTAGTCCAGGCCCATCTTGAATGCCCTCATTCCATGCTGCTCCTGAGGAAACCACCCCCAACTCCCTGCCCCAGAGCTGCTTACTCTTGTTAAAGAAAAATATTATTCGTGACACTTGTAAAGAGTGGTAAGGAAGACTTTATTCAAGGCAGGCTACTGCAATGGGGACAGAGTGGGCTCAACTCCACACACAAGGAAAAGTCCAATTTATAGCCAAGCAGCAGGGTGGGGAGCAGTGGATGAAAAAATCACTGAGAAAACTTCAGCGGGGAGGGAGGATTCTGGCTAAGTAGACCTCACAGGATTCTCACTGAAGGCAGGCTAGTGATCAGACATCACCTGGGGGATGGTGATGGATGAGGAATCAGATTAAATACGGTGGGGGAATCCAAGATGGAGGATGGGGGATTCTGGCCAAACGAACAGCAGGATTCTTGCAAGAACTGAACTATACAAGAAAAGACACCTTCCAAGTCCGGGCCTAGTCAAGAGAGCTCAGAAGAGCCTATTCAAAATTTGGCCAAGCTTTGTCACCCCCATCCCATCACTTGATGGGTAAGTAAGCCAGCTCTTCTCTGAACTCCCAGTGCCTCACCTCCAGTGACCTATTTCACTTGCACATTCTCTTTTCTAAATCCAATACAGAGGGCTAAGCCTCCACCCACTAGAGTGGTAGGTTATCCGATCTGAATTGTGACTGTAGGACCTGTACCCTCTTCGGAGAAAAAAGCCTGCTAGTAAGTATAGCCTAGACCCCCAATCTTGGAAAAAGTCACTCTCATGCAGAGGCTTCCTCTGCCTTCTCCAGGCTCTGCTGACCATGTTTACACCCTCTAGATTCTCCTGTCCTTCGTCTCCTGACTGGCCTGCTCACTACGTGGACATGTGTGTTGTCTCCCTCCCCCACCCACAGGGAAGGGATGAGGGCAGAGGCCATGGCTACCTAGCTTTCCTCACCTGGGAACCACACCAGGCCCTGGGGGAGGCAACACATTACTGTACCTGGCTCCTAAGCCAGACAGGTGAACATTCAGCTGACCCCCAGCTCAAACCCGTGCCAGCTGCAGTAGGGGAGGTCTGGTCTCTCTCAATTCCACAAATTCCCTCATTGCCTTCTAGGGTTAGAGGGGAGCAGCTCTGGGGTTGAAAA
>NW_011911069.1:0-2539 GCF_000151845.1 Pteropus vampyrus | reverse complement strand
TCGGACGTACTGCTCTCTTAGCTCCAGCACTTAAGGATCGGAATCTTTTCCATTCCTATCCAGAAGCCAGAAAGGATCTTCTCACAAAAGTGAAGAAGTAGTAATCAGAGACCCATCAGAGAAAAAAGAGAGTTTTCAAAATATCCATATTCTTTGATCCCTGAGTCAGCCACCGTATGAGCTTCAGCTGATCTGCAACACGGCGCTGGATTGAGTTTTAGATAATTAATCAGCTTCCATTCGTGAACACGTGAGCATTTCATTTTATGAAGTTTCACACCCATACCTTTGGCTCTGAGGTTAGCTCTATTCAGATCCTTATTGGGAAGGCCTGAATTCCTCTCACAGCCAAGATTTTCTTCAGGAGCAGCGATTTGTTCGATTTTGTGCCATTTTATCCCATTTTATTCCTTCCATCTGATTTAAATGTTTCATTACCAACTCATGGTTGTTCTTAAGAAGAAGAAGAAGAAGAAAAAAAAGAGATAGAAAAGAAGCAAAACAGCACCTCTTTTAAAACAGGAAAACATTCTGGTTTGAATTTCCTGTCAGATTCTGGGCAGGTTAGCTGGCACTTGGTGATTTGGACACACTTCAGATTTCAGAGTAAATTTCACAGAGCTTTATTGCCTCCCTCTGGACCCCCATTAGAGAACAAGAAGATGCTAGGCTTAGCTTGGTGACTCACAAGTGCATCACAAGTGCTTTCTCTTTATCATCTTATGGCTTTTTAGTCCATCTGCATGTTTGGAAAGGGACTCTGGATCATCAGCAGCATTTTACAGTCGAGTCTGAAACAGGACTTAGGAAGAAAGAGCCTGATGTCACTGTAGTCCTCCTGCATGGCAGCCACTACCTTTTCCTTTTGTTTCCAACAATTGCTTTTGTTGTCTTACTAAGCTTTTTATTGTAGAATACGTCTAGATATACAGAAAAGTTAAAACAGCAGTGCAAAGAATTCCTGTGTACCCCACACCTGGTTTCTCTATTGTTAGCCTCTTACATTACCATGGTACATTTTCCACCCTAATAACCAATACTGATAACATCATTATCATCTAAAGTTCATACTTAATTTGAATTTCCTTAATTGTAAACTAATGTCCTTTTCCTATTCTAAGATATGTTATCCTGGATCCCACACTACATTCGTGTCTCTTCCATTGCCATCTTTGTGCGTGTGCGTGTGCGTGTGTGTGTGTGTGTGTGTGTGTGTGTGTGTACTAGGCTGTGATATAATATGTAGGTCATGGCCACCCAAATTAAAAGCCATTGGTATAGAGCAAATTATATTTAGCCACTCCTTTAAACATCTCACAACCACTGAAAAGAGAATGTTAAGGAGTGTTCCATATATTAGAAGTATTTCTGACACTAGTTTTTTATGGTCAAAAAAATGCAGAAGAAATAGTTATATTTATGAAAAATTGAACAGCAAATAGAAGGTATCCCAGAAAAGGAGAAAATTCAGGCCTAATACCATCTGGTCTACAGGAACCTATAGATTTTTCAAAGTAATGTGTTTCTGCTTGTGATGTTCATATCTTTCAGAAATGTTGTATGTCCTTTGTGACTCATAGCCGTCACTTTTACTGATTTTTATTTGGAAGTGTCAGATGTGGTGAGTTGCCTAGGTCCAGAAAAAGTTTGGTACGTGGGCTTGGGATTCATTGGCTGTTTCCCATGGGAAAGTCAGTTGATTAGATTAAAGATGAAAGACTGTCCCAGTCAGCTGTTTTAGGCAGTACACAGATGGAAGGAGGCAGGGAAGGCGGGGTGTGTACATTTGTCATACTCCCCAGTCCAAATCATTTAACATGGAGTTCCTGTCTTATTGGTGGTGGAGAGTAGGGAATGGTAAGGTCAAAGGTGATGAGAAATCTTTAAAGTATTTCATAATGCCGATAGTGTAACGCCCCTCCCAACAAATTCCTGCACTTCGAGTGTCCTTATAGGTTTTGGAAAGATGGCAGAAGAATGAGAGAGAGAGAGAGAGAGAGAGAGAGAGAGACAGAGACAGAGACAGAGAGACAGAGAGACAGAGAGACAGAGAGACAGAGAGACAGAGAAATAGATGTAGTATTTCTGGTTACCTGAGAATGAAATCTCTATGGGGTGGACAAGATTTGACTGGAGTAACTCATCTTCTATGTTTTAAGCCAAAGTGAACAGAATCTGTACACTTAGTGGTTGTAAATAAATAGGACTTAAGCGTGTGTTTTAATTTTTTTAAATCAATTTCCTGTCTTTAGAATTTGTTTTTGGAAAGAATTTCCAGGAACTTTTAATCTTTCTCTTTACCTTCAGGTAGGTAACTTTGTCACAACCAGCTGTTCACTTTTTACTAAGTAAAAAGTGATTTTTGCTTTGATTTCCTAGGTCTTTTTCATTTTAGTAATTAAAATTAAGTTGGGTGGATTACTTGGAAAAATTAAAGCTGGATAATGATCACTCTAAATTGTAGCAATTGCTTGATTAAACATTGATTGAAGAGTTTGTGGCTTATTCAACCATTCATATGTATTTCCCCTGGCTTATT
>NW_011911068.1:0-2531 GCF_000151845.1 Pteropus vampyrus | reverse complement strand
TTGTGAGATGAGAACAATGGGTAATATATAATTAAGCATTTGTTGATGTCTTAGTTCTGTTTTTTGATCACACAATTATAGTGCAGGGAGTATCATTTGCCAATGATGTAAGGAGTACAGTTTATCAAACAGTACAATCAGCACTGGGGGCCACTTGCTCTGCAGGAAGTTTGAGAGCCCAAAGTCACATCTTGCAAGCAGCTTCAGAGCTTAAGTTGCAAAAATCCAAATGTTGGGCAGCAAGTTATGAAAATAAAGTTCTTATGAGTCCCTCAGTATTTATTAGGAATCAATACCTGTGAGAGGAAGAGAGAGAAAGCAGCATTGGGCAAAGAGAAAAGCTGAACTGCCTGACAAGGCCACGGCCAACACACTGGGGCTCTCTGCTGCATTTCTCCAAAGAATCTCTGTTTTCAGGTGAAAACGATGGGGCATTCACTTTCCACCTTCACCCATCCATCTAATGTAAGATGCCCTGAGAAAGGTATGACTTCAGGGAAATGGACCTTTGAAATTAATGAAAATCACAGAGACCCCATTCATGTCATATTCCATGACTCAAAGGATTCTCATCAATTTTTACTGTCTTCATCTTCATCTGCTTTCTTTCAGTTGCTCTTATGAACTCAAAATTATCATTTTATGCAGAGTAACTTGAGTTTTTTCAAATACTCTTTGTATTTTCAAAAACAAATAGATGGATTCTTCTGAATATATTAGCTATATTTTCTCTTGTAATGAAAATAATATTAAAATAGTTCCTTTATAAAATTTTTTATGACTTTCTGTTTTTCTCCTTTCTTATACCCTCATTAGTGCAATCTTTCCTGATCTATTCTCGAAATAATCTATATAATGTACTAGCTTCCCTTCCCTAGCAGACGTCTTTATTTCAGCTTACCACCCAAAACTCAATTTCCTCATTTCAGGCTTCTCATTACCAAGGGAATGTTGTGTGAGGCAGAATAATCCCTGTGTCAGAGGATTCTCTTAATTGTCTTCATTCTAAAATAGGAAGATCAGTGCTTGAGACTGGTCAAGTGAGTAGGATAGCCCTTCGGTCTAATACCTTGTACATCTCCTTGTGGCTTCTATTGCTCTACTCATCTCATACTTTCCACCCAGGATTTCTTTCTCTAAATGCAGGCAGTGCATATTTTTAATCAAATATCTTGCTAACTATGTTAATACCTAAAAATTGTGCTGCCAAGCACTGATTAAATAGATTTATTATATAATTTTGCCCAATGACAGTAGATAAAGTTATTACAATTATTCAACAAATGTAAAACTGAGGTTAAATAACTTGCCCAAAGCCTCAGAGATAGTAAGTGGATATGCCACCATTCTAATAGTTGGTCTCTAATAATTCAATCTTCAATGCAGCATAAATAACATTCCTCAAACTACCCATGTAGTATTAAAATGGTCTATTCTTAATCTTATTTATTCTTATCTCTTCAATTAATTCAAGAGTTCCACAGCCATTTATACTAGAATTCTCCACTCTACTATATTCTTCTCTCCTGTCTCATCACAGTGATTAAACATGCCAAATACTGAGATATACCAAATTGTAATAACAAAATTTTACTCTTAAAAATCATCTTTGGTGTAACCCAGAAGTTTTGGCTCAGTGACCCCAACTAGGTTTCATTGTTTAGGGGTTACTTTAAGCAGTCTCCAAGGCTCGTTTACTGCTTTGGGTTCTCTGATCCTCCAAGGAAGCCACCAAAAGGCCAGGTTGAATGATTTTTCTGTGCCAGCATCAGGGAATTTCAGATGAACACCTTTCTCCTAATGGAGACAAAAGAAATTAGTAAACTCTAAGTGGATTTTCCTGCCCAGATCCCCACCCTTCCAGTGGGCACAGACCATATAGTTGCTGAATTCTTTGGATATCATCAACATCAAGGTGGAAAGTTTTAGGGTTCTGATTCACATATCTGGGATACATTATGGAGTTCTGACTCGTGGAGTGCCACAGGCCCAGAGAATGACCTAGCTTATGAATAGCAACCAGGAACAGATTAAAACCTGAAAAAGGCACAGACAAAAAGATAAAATTTAAGGCAGAAAATGTGTGTGAAAAAGAAGAGGGAAAAAAAGAGAGAACAGAAAAGGAGGGAAAAACAAATGTTAAGAGTACAAGAAAAAAAAAGAAATAGAAAGGTAGGCAGAGAGGGAAAAAATCTAAGTGGGAAATAAAATGGCAAACTATATAGATAGATAAACTGGAAATGAACAAAAAGCATGGAGAAATTTAAGAGGCTGATGATTGGAAGCTAAGAGAGAGAGAAAAGCACAGTATGATGATGTGTTTATTATAGAAACATCTTTGTTCAGAAATGATCCCACCTCCCCCCCCACCCCGTCCCCCAAATAGGAGACCCAATTCCTCAGCCAGATGTTCCTGGCAACTCTGAAACCTTTCCTTTACTTCCTTTACTATATTTCCAGCCCAAATGGAGATCATCAATACCAACCCCCAAGCTCCTGGTTTTAGCACTCCCACCACATAAAGTTACCTT
>NW_011911067.1:0-1838 GCF_000151845.1 Pteropus vampyrus | reverse complement strand
GGTCTATATCTATGGAAATTCATTTTCCTAGGTCGAAGCTCATGCACTCTGTTCTATATTACAACTGAAGATCATTGTGGAAGTATAAATTTGAAGAAATGTTAAGAAAAGGTTATAATGATAGAATGCCTTCTGCTACTTACCTAGTGTGTCATAGTGTTATTTGGCACCTTCTTATGGTTTCTTACCATGTCATTTATTTTAGGAGTTATTAAAACACTCAGTTTTTCTGTGGTTTGTACTTTCCAAATGTCACGAACAGAAAGTCACCTAGATGAACATGCTAGACCAAAAAACCACAACTTTTAGATTCCCTATTTAGCTTCTTAAGGTAAAATTACATTGTAAGTGTGCCTGAGGTCACCTTTTTCTAAAATTCCCTGACCTTGGAATACTTCATCTGAGAAGTAGACACATTTTATTGAAAACAACATAAAAAATGCAGAGATGTTGTTTCTGCTTTAGTCTTTCTATAAAGGGGATGTAATCTCAGACCACTTGTGATAAAAGAGAGCTATAGCTACTGGGAAACTTTGTAATTAAATTGGGTCTACCCTTTAGAAAATTTTGATCACTTATACAAACTGTTTCTATTTAATACAATTTTCACTATAAGTTACTACATTCTCTTTACATTATATATTTTTTCAATTTTTTAATTTCTTCTAGTTTAAAATAAAAATAAGAGTTTATGTTTACAAACTTGTTAGCATTGGCAACTATGTTAATTTATACTTTATCTGTGTAAGAAACACAAATGAAACTGGTTTGATGAAACCGAGGATGTATTGGCTCACCTAACTTAAAGGTATATAGTAGAGTTTCAGACACGGATAATAATAGATGCTCAAATATTATCATCAAGACTAGATTTCCATATGCATCTCTCAGCTCTGCTCTCATCAGTGTTGGTTTTATTTCCTGGCCAGTTCTCTCCTCGATGGTGGCCTCTAGAAGCTTGATGTCTCTATCTCAGTAGTTCATATAAAAAGTGATATCAATTTCTCTTTCCTAATAGTTAATGCAAGATTTCTCAAAATGACTGCCATTGATCTGTCTTGGATAAATCTCTGGACCAATTACTGCAGTCAGGGGAAAAAAATCTATTTTTGGCCAAAAGAATAGTCATTAATATGTCCCAACCACATGAACTGAGAGTGAGAGAGCAATACATTTCAAAAGGTAAATGAATATCCTTCTAAGGAAAGTTTGGGATTAGAGGCTAGTCAATTAACAAATATAACAAACAAAACAGAAAATCTAGAAATAAAATCTATCCTCTGATTCCTAAATAAACAGGATTCTTAAATAAATCCTTTGGACAGAGTTGTTGCTTAAAAAAATATATTTATTGAATTAAGCTCTTTAATGTTTACATTTTCCGTATAAATTTATGTTGCTCTTAAAATTGAAATTCTTTTTTTTTTAGCAAGATAACTTTATCTTCTTAAATTTTAGAGAGTTCTTTTTTTTGGCATAGGAGAGCTCTCTAAAATTTCTCTCCTAATTTGTCTTTTGCTTCCATATTTTTCTTCCATTGATACATTCTTGTCGTATGTCTGGTAATTAATGTGAAGGCTGTTTCAAATAGTCTAACTCTCCTCATTCTAGGAAGGCTTTGGAGAGTAAGGATGGAAAAAAGCCATAGAAACAGCCTACCGTGTTCTCAAAAGATTAGTGGTTTGCTACTTAATAAATGGCATGATATATCCTGTATATATTTTATTACATATTTTATATATTTTTATTTGCATGTCTGTCTTCTTACTGGACTGTCAACCTCTTCACAGAAGAGATTGTACCTCCTTCTGACAAAAGGTTTGGCATTTGCCACAACG
>NW_011911066.1:0-1345 GCF_000151845.1 Pteropus vampyrus | reverse complement strand
TCGCAAATCTCTTCTTATTGTTAATGCTTATAATGCCCTCTTCTCCTTCTATCTGCCTGCTAGTCGTGTTACTCTTAGTTATGTATTTTTTTTTTGCCATTTTATTTTAGATGCGCTGACCCCTTTCAGTATTTCCTGTAGTGCAGGTCTCGTAGTGGAGAATTCCCTCAATTTTTGTATGTCTGGAAAGGTCTTTATTTCTCCTTCGTATCTAAAGGAGAGCCTAGCTGAATACATTACTCTTGGCTGGTAGCTCCTTTCATTTAATAGTTTGAATATTTGATTCCACTCCTGTCTGCATTGTAAGGTTTGTGCTGAGAAGTCTGACAATACTAATGGGTTTTCCTTTATAGTTTACCATTTTCTTTTTCTTGGCTGCCCAAGAATTCTTTCTTTGTCATTGATTTTTGGTAAATTTAATACAATGTGTCTTGGTAAAGGCCTTTTTGGCTTGAGATAATTGGGTTTTCTGTTAACTTCTTGAATTTTACGCTCTAGCTCATTCCTTAGATTTGGGAAATTCTCGTCAACTATTTGTCTGAAAATGATTTCTAATCTGTGCTCCTTTTCTTCCCCTTTGAGAATGCCCATTATTCTTATCTTTCCTCTCCTGGTGGTATGGGCTAGTTTTATTATTTCTCTTTCATTATTTTTCATTCTTCAGTTTCTCTCTTCTTCCTTCTGATTTATTTCTAGATTTCTGTCCTTGCTATCACTGATCCTTTCCTCCATTTGGTTAACTCTATTTCTCAAGCTGGCTATTTCATTCTTTATCACTTTCAGTGTGTTTTTAACCTCCAGAAATTCTACTTTGTTCTTTTTAAGGGTTTCAATCTCTTTGCTAAAAATCTCATTCTGTTGATCTACTTTTTTTTTAATTCCCGAAATCGTTTATATGAATCGTTTTGTATCTCATTGAGTTTTTGCAGAAGTACCATCCTGAATTCTCTGTCATTTAAGTCACATATTTCTATGTCTGTAAGCTTATTTTCTGGAGATTTTTCTCTTTCTTTCTGAGCTGCCTTGTCACCTTGGTTGTTCATGGTGTTTAATGGACTATTTATCAGCCTCAACATTAGTGGAAGTGTATTCTGCCTTTTCTCAAGGAATAAGATTTATTATAGAGAGGTCTTTCTTTAGCCTGTTGCAAAGGAGGCCTTTTTCTTTTTCTTTTTTCATATAAGCCTCTTGGGTACCTGCTTTTATATAAAGCCTTAATAATGCATTTTTTTTTCTTATAGATATTTAATCATGTTTGGTGCCATCATTCTCATTCTTTTCAGTGTTAGAGACAGTTTTGGTAGCATTTGCTCAGATCCCTTAGGGCTCCACAGTTTTCAGTCTT
>NW_011911065.1:0-2263 GCF_000151845.1 Pteropus vampyrus | reverse complement strand
TGCTTTCTGAAATGATTCCCCATCTGCTGGGATGTAACTTGAATTCTCTCTTCCATCTGTCTCTGTAATGGCCCCGATCTTCTTACCCTATGTTTTTATTTTTCCCCTTTTCAAAAGGGAGCTGTTGGTCCTCGGACTTTGATAAATATCAGCCCAACCTGCTACCTTTAACTAACTTAAAGGACAGTTTCAAGCTATGGTAGTGTCTCCAGTAACTTAGAGTGTGTGGCTCGTGGAAATTCATTCATTCAGCAAATACTTGTTGATGTTTCGTTTACGAATAATTGGCAAATCTTCAGACTATTGGCGTTATTATTTTTTAAATTACAACAGATATCTTTTTTTGCTACAGTTCAGTCAGGTTGCCATATTGTTACTAGTGCAGTTTCTTTGGGATTTTTTTTTTTTTTGATATGGTCATTAAAACTTTAAAGAAGGAGAAATTTTTGTTCAGTCTTAGTAATTCTATTATAGCCAAAAAGGCTATTTTAAAAAAAGGCAGTAGTTGATGAATTCTAACCCCATCAGGTTAGAAATTGTCCCTGTGTGCTTATTCTATTATGTCTCTCTGTCTATCTGTCTATTTGTGCCTATGTTATTAGTGCGGCCGCCAACCTTTTTTTTCTTTCCTTGACAGATGCCTATGAAACTGCCAAGATGTTGTGTGAACAGTATTACATGGCAGCTCCAGAGCTGGAAGTTGAAGAATTTAATGGTAAAAGAAAAATAATTTAACCTTAAATACAGATAAGCTGCCTAAAAATATGATTATACCTGAGCTATATTTCAATGCAATCCTAAAATTATGCTGCTTTTTAAATCTTTTATATATTTTTAAAACCTCTTCTATATTTGTGGTCAACTAGCTATATTGTTGTAAGGAGTTTTTGTACAGAAATGTATAATCTATTAGAACTGAAGGTTCTTGGAACAGAAGTAATCCAGGTAGAAAATGCACAAAGGTATAAATAGGCAGTTCTCAAAACAACAAATACGAACAGTCAATAAACAGATGGAAAAATGTTTAACTTTATTAGTCAAAGAAATACAAACAAAAACACAGGGAAATGCCATTTTTGTCTTTCAAAATGGCAATGATTAAAACATTTTATTGCTTTAAATTGCTGCCCAGAAAAATACTCTTACCAACACTTATACATTTCCGGTATAAGTTTAAATTGGTACAGCTTTTCTCAAAAAATGCTAACAATGCTCTTTTCTCCTTGACCCACTAAATTAAATTAGTAATGGTCATATTCTTTGGTCCAGTAAATTAAACTTCAGAAAATTTGTTGTAGGAAAATACAGATGTACGTATAAGAGTGGTGGTCACAGTGGTTTCCTTATAGAGAAAAATTTAAAAACAACCCACGTTTTCCACAGTAGAGGATTATTTAAGTAAAATGGTGGTACACACGTAAGATAGACTGCTATGCAGCCATTCAAAATAACGTGTTAAAAGAATATTTAGTGTATGGGAAAAGTTAATTTTTTAAACACAGGCTACAAAAGTTTGTAAAAGTTTGTAAGTTCATTGGAAAATGTTTCGAAGGATTTTTAGCACCTAGATACAGACAATGGCTATCTGGATATTGGGGTTATAGCTGATTTTTATATTAGTTGTATGAGTCTGTATTTCCATGTTACTATTATTTTTTATTTGTAAGTTACAAAAGAGACGTGCTCGTTATAAAAATACAAACAATACAGAAATATCGAGTAAAAAGTGCAAGTCCCCACTACTCTCTCAGTCCTGTACAAAGCTTTTCTTTCTGCGTAATTGGGATTGAAATTATACATGTTTTATAATACGTTCTTTTTTTTTTTCTTTTATTAGTTTCAAGTGTAAAGTACGTTGGTTAGACATAATGCATTCTTCACTTCACCTGAAGATCTTTGCATGTATTGTCATTTAGAAATTATCCATAGTGTAGATTGCCATAATTTATTCAGTCATTTCCCAGTGAAGATAGATGTGCGCGTGTGTGCACGCGCGTGTGTGTTTGGAAAGCGGGAAAATTTGTGAACACGTGGAAGGATTTCTGTAGGTTAGATCCCCAGAAATGGAACGACTGAGTCTTAGGGTGTGGGCATTTACGATTAAAGATAAAGCAAATTCCCTCTCAATAACATATCAAAAATGTTTTTATCTTACGAGATCAAAAACTGAAAAGACTTCAGGCTGCTGTTATAGGACATTTGCCTCTAAATTCTACTAGAAGGTCTGGACTCAAAGCTGCTTTCAAAGCCCATTGGGCTGTCT
>NW_011911064.1:0-1318 GCF_000151845.1 Pteropus vampyrus | reverse complement strand
CTCCAACCATCTTAAGACCCTAGATGTTTTCTGTGTTGGTCCTTGACTGACCCAGTATGTTTGTAATGGCAACACAGTTTCCTTTTACAAAATTATCCTTTCTCCACTAGATACGCACTGGGAGCCAGGAAGCAAAAACCTCACTCTCTGCTCACCACCTAGGGGTGGGCACAGAGCCCAGGGGAGAGCGGGGGAAATTTGCATGGTGACCAGAATTCTCTTGCAGTGTCGTTGCAAGTCTTCTAAGCCCAGTTCAGCACCCTCTCATCAATTCCATCGGCTCTGATATTCTCCTGCTCTTCTGCTTGGGGAGTTAGAGTTGATTCTAATTGTTTTGCATTCTGCTGTTTGCAACCAAGGAACTCTAAATTATAGATCTCAACTACTATAACTAACTTCTGAACGTTTTCCATGGAATAGACTGATTCTTGGAAAAGTAAAGGCTTTATTAATATTACATCGACTATCTTTATAGATACACTTTCAGATAAAAGGCAAACATCATCAACCCCAACTGTTTATAGACTTTTTGTTTCTTTTGTCAAAAAATATTTGTTGCATGAACACTATATTCCAGGCACGGTGCAAAGTACTTTCAATACATTATCTCATTTAATCCTAACAACAGCCAACTAGAACATAAACTCCAGGAGAGCAGAGTTTTCTATTCTCTTGTTCACTACCAAATCCCAGTGTCTAGCAGATTTTTCACAGGTAATTAGCGACTGGTGAATGTCTGTTGAATGAATGAATAATGCTATGACGCAGACACTATTATACGAAAAATGAAAATGAGACTCAGAGAAGTTAAGTAAATGTATATCCATTGTCCAATTGCAAAGAAGTGGTGGGACTAGAATTTAAAACCCAGGCCTGTCTAACTCAAGGGTCTGATCTCCTAACCGTCTTGCTATGCCTTCATATTCTTGGGATACAGAGAAGAACGAGGGTCGGTGATGTCCAAGAGCTTGGGCAAGCCCCTCTAATTCCTGGTTTCCTCACTGTCGAGTACAGATAGGGCCCTCATTTGGCTTTTGTAGGTTATCGATAGTCCCTTTGTACATATGAGAAATGCTGTGTAGAGATAATACGTTAAAATTGGGAGAGGAGATTAAGAATCAACTCTCACCTTTGCTATTGCTAGCTTGAGGACTAGCAAATCTCTTAATTCTGAGAATGAGTTCCATACTACAAAACATTTGCCTTCTGATCCTTTTAAGAAGGCAGGAAAAAAATAGCAAAAGTTGTATAGACTGACTCTATGAGTTAAAATATAAATATAAATTAAGATACATAAATATATAATTATATAAATATA
>NW_011911063.1:0-2482 GCF_000151845.1 Pteropus vampyrus | reverse complement strand
AGAGTGTGCAGATTTTCCTAAGTTCAGTGGTCATCGGAGACCTTACACTATCTCTCCAGCCCACACTCTGCTTCTACCAATTTATCGGTTGTTCTAGCAGTACTTCTGTGCTTGTATCCACTAGGGTCTACTCCAAGAAAGGAGTACTTGCACGTCTTTTTGGAAAATATCTGGCTCTCCTCATATATCTGCTAGTCAGTTACTCAACAAACTTAGCTCTCCAGTGAGTTTGAAAAAAATTAAGACTATGATGTTTACTTTACTTTTTTGAAGGAACACCTCTTCCAGCTCTGCATTCCAGAGCAAAAAAAAATCTTCTTACCTTTTTGAAGTTTCTTGGAAAATTCCCCTAAGACAATGTTTTTCCTTTAAAATTATTATACCTAGAGTGGTGTACTGGAGTTAGCTACTACCAGCTCAAAATAATTACTTTTTAAATTTTCAGAAATTTTATGAGCTGATGGCAGCATTAATGGTGGGAATATTCCACCATTGAAATCAACAAATGCTACATATGAAGGTGTTTCTTTTCTTTTTTTCTTCCTTTTTTTTTTCCTGGAGAGTCAGTTCAAAAACATCGACCAGTTGACCAGTATACTATAGATGCTAAATCAGAAATACAGGTAAGATTCTTAGGTGAGAGAAGGAAATTATATGTTAAAACTTCAATAGTTAGGAATTAATTTTTGTGTGTGTGTGAAAAATTGTATTCAAACATCAATTAAGAGAACAGAAAAATTTCCAAAAAGTAGATATATAGAGAGTGAAAGAGGCAAACAATGTCCTTATAAAACATATTCTTGGGAAGGATCACTCAAAGAGATGAATAGATGAATGAATAAATGACTGACTGAATGAATAAATGAGTGAATGAATGAATAAATACTAAGATTAAGATTGAGGAGAAGACTGCAGTTAAAAGGAAATGTTAGATATAGAGTGTTTTCAATTTTAATAATTTTATAATAAAATGGTCCTAAAATTTATCTAAGGTAGTGCAAAGTCTCATTTTCACTTTACGGCATGAAGTAAAGCAAAGAATTGAAAATATTTTATTTAAGATTATATGCCAAATCTAAACTTTAAAAACCTACTTGCAGATATTAAGAACAAATTTTCTGGCTACCTATTATACTTCATTTGAGAAATTAGAGGTAAATTTCAAACTCTTTTTACTTGTCATCATACATATGAATGATTCTGCCTCTAGCAATGGTATTTTCACAATTATTATTGATCAATAGTTTTTATTTTCAAAAAATACTGCTCTAATCTTGCATAGTTATAATAATCAGCATTCATCACTTTTAGATTTATCTTCCCATAATTCAAACCAGAAATAAAGGTTCTTGAAGTTGTTCACTGAACTATTTACTTTTTTTCAAAATGGTTTTTGCTCTTTACAAGAAAGTTAATATGGGAAAGTATATTTATGTGGTACTAAATTAAATTTGAGAGAATGTATAAAATTAAACCATATCGTTTCTCCTGAATCAGCGAAGATTTAATTTGGTTCCACTGAATAAAGACCAAGGTTTCCAATTTAAATAACTGTCAATTTTGATACTAACCAATGATTATAAATACCTCTTGGAGAAATTGTGCGTAACCCTTTTTATCTCTCCTTCTCCATGAATGATCTGTCTATAGAAGAGCCAGTAAATATATTCAAACATCAACTAATTGTTGAAGTTTAAAGTGTTTCCAATTAATTAGATTTTTCATCCATGTTAATGTTAATGCTTATAAAATAAAACAGGGAAAATATAAATATTAGAAAAATGAAGTAATAATAGTTGTCTAAAAAGAAAAGTACAGTTTTTTTTCCCTTTTCATGTCAAAGCAGCCTTACATAGACTAAGTGTTATGAATCCTTTAGAATAGATTTAACTAGAGACCAAAAACTTAGAAAAGTACTCCTTTATATTTTTCTGCCATTTCTACAATTATAAAAGCAATTTCCCGGTAGATAGGTAATCATGTAATCAGGTGATCTCCTTATACCATTGCCATGTAAGGCATAAAAGCACAATTTGTACATATATTTTTCATGTAATTTTTCTTACCAAAAACATACTCTTTTTCACACTTCTATAAAAATAATTCTCTTTTAGCACTGTTGGCATAATTTAAATGCAGAAATTTATTTTATTAAAAACTATCCATTTAGTTGTTGCTATGTTCCTCTCTTGATGCTGTCCCTATTGAACTAGTGTCTACATGTATCCCTTTATGTAACAGAATAAATTTAGACAACTATTTTGTTTTTCCTGAAGTATTTGCTATAAAACATTTACTAGCAGTTATGATAACAGTTATACTTTTGTTTAGTTGTCTTCTTTTTGCCCAACTTTCAAAAATTAAACCTTTAAAAACATCTGTTCATTACCTTATAATTACAAATTCAGGCATATTTTTATATCAGCTTTAATATTCTGATCTGATTTTAGTAGCTAGAAACCTCAAAGTACATTAAGGATAG
>NW_011911062.1:0-1467 GCF_000151845.1 Pteropus vampyrus | reverse complement strand
GTATCAACATCATACTATTGGAAGCACTAGAGAGATATTTCTCTAATGTACTTAACCAAGGGATTTTTACTTATGTATCCATTAATAACCTATGTGTGCTGAAAAATGTTGTCTGGGAAACAGTACAAAAGCCGTTTGTCCTTTAAAACCATGAACAACACAAGACTACCCTTTATCACTAAGATTCTTTGATACCTGCTTTAGAAGATCAAGGTAATAAAATAAGACAAGAAAACCAAATATAAAATATTGGTTAGAATAAATATTATAATTTACAAATGATATAATTGCTACCTACAATACCCAAGAATCAATCATGGACCTAGTGGAATAGTCTGAAAAAATCAAGTTGGCAGTTTACAAAATAAATTTATACAAATCTAAGTCTCATACATTCCCAGCTAAAAAATGTAATTAATAAAACTTAAAAGACTGTTATTCACATTAGGGGGAAAAAAATCCCAAAACAATAACAACATAAAATTCCCACGAAAACTGGAAGGCCACTCGCAAAAGAATGAAACTAGACTGCTGTCTATCATCACATACCAAAATTAACTCAAAATGGATTAAGGACCTGAATATAAGACCTGAAACAATAAAATGCATAGAGAAGTCAAGGACCTTGGACTTAAAGAGAAGATTTTATGAATTTGACCTCAAACGTAAGGGAAGTAAAAGCTAAAATAAATGAATGGGACTACATCAACTAAAAAGCTTCTGCTCAGCAAAATAAATCATCAACAAGGAGACAACCATCCGAATGGGAAAATATATTTGCAAGCATCATCTCCGATAAGGGCCTAATATCCAAAATATACAGAGGACTCATACAACTCAATAACAACAACAATAAAAACAAATGATCCAATCAAAAAATGGGCAGAGGACCTGAACAGACACTTCTCCCTAGAGGATATACAAATGGTCAACAAATATATGAAAAGATGCTCAATGTCATTAGCTATTAGGGAAATGCAAATCAAAACCACAATGAGATACCATCTCATACCTGTTAGAATAGCTATAATCAACAGGACAAGTAATTACAAATCCTGGAGAGAATGTGGAGAAAAAGGAACCCTCATACACTGCTGGCGGGACTGCAAATTGGTACAGCCACTATGGAAAACAGTATGGTGGTTCCTCAGAAAACCAAGACTTGATCTACCATATGATCCAGCAATCCCTCTACTGGGTATTTACTCTAAAGACTTGAAAACCCATATCTAAAAAGATATTTGTACACCCATGTTCATAGCAGCATTATTCACAGTGGCCAGGACATGGAAACAACTGAAGTATCCTACAACAGATGATTGGCTAAAGAAGCTGTGGTGCATATACAATGGAATATTACTCAGCCATAAGAAGAGATGAAATACTGCCATTTGCGACAACATGGATGGACCTCGAGATAATCATGCTAAGCGAAATAAGCCATGAAAATCACATGATATCACTTAT
>NW_011911061.1:0-2122 GCF_000151845.1 Pteropus vampyrus | reverse complement strand
GCCTTTATTCTCATGGGAAAAATTCCACTAAGCTCCCAAATCTACTCATGGATTCCCAACTAGTTCTGTATGAAACTGTCTTTTTGGGTCAGAAATTGTGGTGGTTTGGATGTGAATCCAATGCCAGGTGCCAGCATCCTAACCTGGTAGTCAGGGTATGGCTCAGAAAAGATGCATAGGAATCAGGAATTTCCAGCCGTGGAATCCAGGGTCCACATCGGAACCATCCTGACATTGTTTAAAGAATCAGCCAATGTTTGATGTATCTGCTCTTTTTATCTTTGGTGATATTCACAGTTGAGATTTTGAGGTACAAAACACATTATTCCTTCTCAAGCATACTCTAAACTGAAACCCAGGATGGCTACATGATTTGTGGGGCCCAGTGCAAAATGAAAATGTGAGACCCAAAAGTAGGAAAAAAGTTTTTTCACTTTTGTGACCTCTCGCTCAACCTCTCATTGTGTTTTTTTATTTGTTGTTTTAATGTAACACTCCCTTAGTCATGGGGATACTTGTAGGGTGAGTATAGACCTCCATAGGCACTCCGAGCCTCACCTGGCAGCCACGTATGTGGGGTGTGTGTGCCTGACTCCTATCCTTTCTGAACCTACACTAGACCCATGGGGGCGGGGCAGAGGGCAGCAGTAGTCTTTTGGTGGGGGTTGGGGAACAGATAGCCGAGAACACATGCCAGGGAGGTGAGGAAACAGCAGGAGCCAGCGCTGTTCTATCAGGCTTCACTTACAAAACACAGGTTAAAAGATAAAATTATCATGACTTAAAAAATGTTGACCACATCATTAAACCCAAGTGTAAGGCCTCCTTCTGGCTTTGGGGCCCTGTGTGACTTCACTGGTAGCACTCCAATGAAGCCAGTCCTAGTTGAAATCCATTCTCCCTTGGGGTTATGAAAGCCAAACACAAACCAAATGAATCTTATTGTTGGAATCTTCTTGCCTGATGACTTTGGTTCCCACTCTTTTCTATGTAATCTGTTATAAATTTTTGGAAGCTTTTAGGATCTTCTCTTTAACATCAGTATTCAGAAATTTTTCAATTGTGCACCTTGGTGTAAATTTTTCATCATTTGTTGTCTAGAGCTGTCAGAGAACACTTTCAATCTGAAACGCATGTCTTTTTGTTCTAGGAAATTATCTTGTCTTGTTTCTTTGATAACTTTTTCTCCTCTCTTTTTTTTCTTTCTTTTTTGCAACTCCTATTGCTAGATGTTGGATCAATCCTCTAATTTGCTTTCCTTTCCTAGTTTCTATCTCTTTGTTCATTGCCTTTTGGGGAATTTTCCTCAACGTTGTTAATTGTCTTTTAAATTTTTAAAAATTTTCACAATCACATTTTTTTTATGTTCAAGAGCTCTTTTTTTTCCTCTGTTCATTTTTTGTAACAACCTATTCTTATTTGGATACAATATTGTTTATTATCTATTTGAGAATACTAATATTTTTAATACTTCTATTCATTCCTAATTGTATTTTTTCTATTTGTTTGATCTTATTCTTTTACTTTGAAGACTTTTTACAATTTTCCAGTGACTTGGTTATGTGGTATAATAAAAATATTTGGTCTTTGTCCCTGTTTCCTTGCACAGAACTAAAACCCTTGGGATCTCTGAGTGAGAGGAGTGTCTTTGGTATGATAATGAGATGATCTTTGGCTGAGGGGCTCCTAGATAGCTTCATGATGGTTGACTGTTCCCCAGAAAGACCAAGACATGGTTAGAGGGTTGGAACTCCCAGCTTCACTCCCGACCTCTGGAGAGGGGAGAGAAGCTGGAGATTGAGTTCAATCACCAAAGGCCAATGATTTAATCAATCACATCTACACAATAAAACTTCCTTAAAAACCCCTACCCCACAGGGTTCAGAGAGCTTCTGGGTAGGTAAACACATGGAGGTGCTGGGGTGGTAGTGCACCCAGAGAGAGCATGGAAGCTCTGTGACACTCCCACCATACCTTACCTATGCATCTCTACTATTTGTCTGTTCCTGAGTTGTATCCTCTAAAGTAAACTGGTAATAGTAAATAAAGCACTTTCTTTAGTTCTGTGAATTGTTCCAGCAAATTATCAAACCTGAGGAAAGGATCATGGAAACCCCTGATT
>NW_011911060.1:0-1149 GCF_000151845.1 Pteropus vampyrus | reverse complement strand
TATATGTCTATATAGAGATCTTTTATAATCACCTACTTCCTTGCACTGAATTATTTTTCAATGCTTTATTTAGACTTCAAGACTTAAGTGGTAGAAATATCTTTATTTCTCATGCTGTATATTAACATGTTATATATATGTTGCTTTGCAAAAGCAATGCATATGAGCAAATTACTATTACTGTAACCTTCAGCATTATGATTTTTCTCTTGTACATTTTGTTGATTTATTAAATATATTAACTAAGGTAATGCTAGTTTCTCTGTCAGAAACCCCAAAAGTTTATTTCTTATTTATCTTATAGTTGCACTTATTCAACTCTGTTTTGCTGCTCTCAAGTCCTTTAACTCCCCAGAAAGTGAGGGAGGACTGCCCCGTGTGTGTCTAGAAACTTTGAGCTCTATTGTCTTAAGGTCTCAAGTAAGATTTTCACTTTAACACTTTATTACGCATTATTTCAGTCTTTTTAGTGTTTAGAGTATAAGAGGAACAGTTCAGCCTTTTGGGTATTTTTATACAAGATTAAAATAAGATAAAGTGAAAACCCTTGGCAAACCATACAAATTAAAGATATTCGTTTATTTGGTGTTTATTTATTATAAATACTTGTTATATTGAAAAGATCACTTCTCAAAATAAAATGTTTTATTTATGAAATATAATAGGTTTAATTTGTTTGGGGCCTTCCTGTACTAAGTACCTAGTCAAGACTTCATGGTTTAAATTTGCCAAGGAAAGTAAAAAGCATTAAAAAAAAGTTAACTTCACTTAAAACATTTTCCATAATTCTTTTCTTTCTTTCTCTCCCATTTTTTGTTTCTGTGGAAAAACACCAAAGAAAATATTTCAAGTAGTTACTTTAGAAGACAAAGAGAAAGTAAAATGGAGTGAACCCTCTCTTTGGAAATACAGGAAATAATACCATGAACATAATTCACATTTGAAAATTGACCTATTAATTATAAAGATCAAGAGCTAATATCTCTTCTCATTAGAAAGCAAAAACAATAACAACAATAAAACTTAGTCAAAGAATAGGAAAATACACAAAACTAAGAAAAGATTTACTTCAAGAGAGACAGAAGATGAGATATTATTAAAATTAGGAATTCTGAGGGGAAAGGGAACAAATGTGCAAACAAATTTTAC
>NW_011911059.1:0-2125 GCF_000151845.1 Pteropus vampyrus | reverse complement strand
TGTAAAATGTAGTTAACAACTATCAAGTGCCCAAGGTTATTCCGAGGAATAAGTAAGACAATTTGGGTTATGAATCTCATTCAGTGTCTTTCAATTAACATGTACTCAATAAGTATTCATTTAGCTTCCCTCCTGCCCTAGTACAATGATCTCTCTAGGGCAACACTTCAAAAACTGCTGGGGGAAAAAAACAATTACTAAAGATATTTGCATAGAAATGACATGTTTCATAATCTGACATACAAGGTTCCTTGCCTCTTCAGAAATCAGCGTTCCACATAAGGTGTTGATGGCCTCCAGCCAGAGCTCCCTGGCAACATCCCTGTAGCTGACAACTTGGGTTTATTCTCTGTAGCAGGGAGGGAGAACACACACCGTGGGGAACTGTGAGGGTGCCTCAGGAAGTGGGTGTTAGGAAGGCCTTCGAAGATTTGGACTGGTGTTAGGTGATTTGGAGAATGAGTTTAAAGGAAGAAAGATTTTGCTCTGGGTTGGATGCTTTCAGGAACTGGGGATAATTCTGACTGAGTTTCTTAATATTTCTTATCTAGAAGGATATAGGATAAAGCTGTAATGTATAAAGAACAAGCAGTCACTTATATTAACTAGGAGAGAGGGATGTTTGGAATTTTGAGGTTTGGACAATGTTCAAGTTTTGTCTGTGTTCAGACATGATTATGGAATGGTTTTTTTAATCTTGATTCATTACAATCACAGAGTGACCTTGTCTGATGTTGATATGCAAAACTTTATGTTCAACAGGAGAACACTGAGGTCCAGCTGGGTGTGCCAGGCCAGCTCCCAGATATTTAGGGCTGCCTTTCTCTTTCTGAGAGCTTTGCAGATATTAACACATTTACTTCCCACAATAGCCCTAAGAGGTTCGTATTTTTGTTACCCGCATTATACAGATGAGGAAACTGAGGATAGTGAAACAACTCGCTCGAAGTCACACAGATCCTGGGTGACAGAGTTGGGATTCAATCCTAGGCAATGTGGTTTCTGAGTCAGGCTCCTAAACTACACCGCGGGAGGCAGGATTGTTTATCCGAAGGCAGCTGTAAGGGTCCTTTTCAGCAACTTTCCTCCCCTGCACCACCCCATGAGCTTCACCTGCTTGCCCTTTGGATCACTAATACAGTATGTCCAGGAGGGAAGAGATTTTGAGGCATTTCCTGAATGCACTGAACTTTGGCAATAACCCTTCAGAATTAGTCCTGGAATAGCTTTGGAGAGAAAGCCAGAGAAGGACAGAAGGAGAGTCAACCACAGAGTGCTCATGATTCAGGGTTTTCTTAAAGATATTCTGCTCCTCTTTAAGCCTTTACATTTCATCATTGATCCCAAATTCTCTGAATTTATTTATTCAAAAATCTTGACTGAGTACCTATTATGAGCACATGGTGTGCGTGTGTGCGTGCGTGTGTGTGTGTGTGTGTGTGTGTGTGTGTGTAGCCCAGAGGTTGTCAGGCCTCCTGTGGGCAGTGTCCCTTCTCTGCAGCACCCATGTTGAATAATTTACACCCCAACGCCTGAGTATATCAAAGCAAGAGACAGGTCACTATCTTGTTTAGTTGCTGGCTAGGGAGATAGTGAACTTTGAGGGCATGTCAAGTAACAGATCCCCTCACAGCACTTTGCTGTGTTGTCAGCACCTGAACACCTGGGATGTTCACATCCCAGAAAGCATTACAATTCCAGGTGTTGCTCAACACAGCAACAGAAGATGGATTAAGTTGGTTGATGCAATGCTCACCACTATTTTGATGTTGGGGTCAGAGACGGTGGAAAGAGGATAAACAGCCTATCTATATGGTCAGTTAATAAACACAGTGGCATTTGCTTGAGATTTCTCTTGGCGGTGTATCCTCCAAGAGAATTAAAATTGAGATTCCTCCTAAAGCTATAATCTAAGATCATCAGCAATCTCTGTTGTTTGTATTATTTCTCTAGAACAAAAAATGCAGACAAAGCCCCAAAAGAAAATGGGAAATGCATATGGAAATGGGAAAGATAAACTCAAAGCTCATAAAGACTCAGGATGTTTGCTTCTAGGGGGTCAAATACTGGTGAATAGAAAACTTACCTTCCCTCCAGTAGCCCATCTAGTAGCAACTACTAGGAG
>NW_011911058.1:0-2964 GCF_000151845.1 Pteropus vampyrus | reverse complement strand
AGGTCTGCACAGAGACTGCTGATGGCTGCCACACTCTATTCCATTTAAACATGTTTTCATTGATAAGTTTTAGTGCTATATTATTTGGTCGAATATAAAACTGTTAAAATATTCTCTTTTTATTGTGCCTTTTCATTATCTTTTGTAGTGACTATTGCGATTAATAATTTATGCACTGACATCTATCATAGTGAATATCATTTATACTTTCTCCATAATATTATAGTAGTGTCTTAGTTCATCTACATTTTTAAACTTTATACATTGGCTTTGTTTTTAAATATAGAATGAGACTTTTCTTAAGAGGTGAATTTTATCTTTTGAGAAATAGTTATGGCTGGAATCCACTCCACTGAATTGTTCTTCCTCTTATTCTTCTGATTCTGTTTTGCTTTAAGAATTATGCCTTTTTATACATAGGCTGCATTTACATGTACTATTTTCTAAAATGAGCTGAAGATAGTTTTATTTAACTCAATTCTACAAGGTTAACTAACAAAAACATTCTTATCTCTATTTATATTAAGCACTGAAAATAGAAATTTTGGACTCGTTTCTCTGACATGAAGTTTTGCACTAATTGTTTCTTGTCTAAATGCGTGTTTCTTCCATTCTCGTTTTCAATCTCATATATGGTTTTGAGTTCAGCGTTATTCTTATAATGACATCCACCTAGTAACTTCTCTCAGAGTTTTGAATTAATCTTTTCAACATGATTTTTCAACATAGTAAGCTGCTAAAAATAACTTTTAAATGTTATTTACAGATATGTGGTCAGAAAACCTCTGGCTTTTGAACCTGTGAAAAATCATTCTATTTTTTTTTTTTTTTTCCGAATGGTTGATCACTCGGCCAGAAAGATGATCTTTGGGGGAATAGTTTTCCTTAAGGACTTAAAAATACTGCTTTTTTACATAGTGCAGGAGCAAACCTTGGAGAGTTTTGCTCTCCGAGTAAAAAAAAAATACTTGCTTTTTTATTATTTTAAAGTACTCAGTTTGATACATCAGTATATGTAGTATTCCCTCCACCTATTTAATAACTGCATAGTATTCCACTGTATAGATATGATATAATTTATTTATGTAGATATGATATTAGATATGATATTAATTTATTTACTTTTTGAGTGGGCATATAAATTGCTTCCAGTTTCATTATTTCAAAGCAAAGGTATGTCTGTTTCCAACCAGGGTAAACGTATCCCTGTGTGTACATATCTACACCCTCGTGTAAGTGTATCTGGAAGAACGATCCCTGCCAATGGATGTCTGGGTCCATGTGAATACCAGCAGTGCTCTTAATTGCTCTATTATGATCGTTACATTAATGTCTCTTTTATTCTAATCTGTCTTAGATTATGGCTGTTATAATTCCTCGTTTCTTTGCTAATAGATATTTTTCATTCTTTAGATTTTGATCATGAGTTTTGGAGTCATTCCATTACAGAAAAGTCAGAAATTTCTTCCGGGCTCTTATGTAGTATAAAATTGCTTTATTGTGCTAGAATGTCTTTCTTGCCTCATTTTTGCATATCGATTGTCAGGTTTAGATACTGGTATTTTTATTTGTTGAGTGTTTTTCTTTGTTGAGTGAAATTTTATCGTGTTCCTTAGAAAAAAGAATCTCTGACCAGTTGTTCCGTCATTTTTGATGATGTCTCCAGTTAAGCATTTAAAAAATATATACTACAAAACATCACCTATCTGAAATATATTGTTCTATTTTCTAGAGAGCCTAAGTTTTATACTTTTTATCATCGAACGTTTTTCTATTCCATTTAATCATGAGGGATGAACACCAGCCTCGGCAGATCCTATCTGGCCGCTGAAGACCAGTCATACAGATGTGGTCTCCGAGGTTTGCTCCTGTGCTACGGAAATCTGCACGCTGCACGTGAGCTAACACACTGCTTGCTCAGCGCTTTCAGTCACCCTGCCCCTTCCTATCTACTTTCTACGAGTAAACCATTTTATCAAGCTTGATATAACTGTCTCCAATACACAAATAAAATAAACAGATCAAAGGAAGTCTAACAGACTTCCTGAAGTGAAGTGCCTACGTTTTATTTTATCCATGGACTTTAGATATCTTTTATGCCATTTCCTTAACTTAGCCAGTTTCTGGAAAGGTGTATGTGTTGGGTGGGGCGGAGGTTCTGTAGTTGAATTTTAGATGAATAAGATCTTACTCAGAATATTAACTAGCACACCTAGGGAATTAGGATTATAGATTTTCCCAAATACAAAATATCAGGGGAAGATACAGCCATACTCAAATATTAGTGTCAAAGCATAATATGTTCACGTGGTTTAAAATTCAAAGAATGCGTTGAAACATTTTTCTCCCCATCTATCCCCCAATATCTGATTTCTTTCCACCTTCCACCATAGGAAACCAATATTATCAGTGTCCCGGTGTATGTTTATAGAGGTATCTTAAGCATATAAGCAAATGCACACAAATTTTTTTTTTTTTTTTTTTTTTTTTGCACAATTGGCAGTTCATGTCCTCCGTCTGGCAAAATATCTTTCAGATGACTACATATCCATACATAAGGGGTCCCTCTTTTTCCTTTTCCTTCTTCAGTGGCTCCAGATTATTTTACCATATGGATGTGAAATTGTTTATTTTAGCTGATTCCCTACTGATCAATATTTAAGTTGTTTTCAATCTGTTGCTTTTACAGCCAGTGATGCGTTTATTAACCAAATACATACATCGCGTCCCTATGCCAAGATACCTGAATGACAATTCCTTAGAAGAGTCAAAGTGTATAAGCATTTGTAACTTTGAAAGAGACTATGAAATTGTCCTTTATGCAGGCTATTTCATTTTATGCTACCTATTTTCTCAGTGTGTTATGAACTTACTTATATTTGTCAATTTAATAAGTAGAATGGTATCACAATGTAGTTTCAATTTGCATTGGTCTCCTTGTGAGTGAAGATGAGGATATTTTCA
>NW_011911057.1:0-2503 GCF_000151845.1 Pteropus vampyrus | reverse complement strand
AAACACATCCCCAGCCAGGAGGCAGTTCTGAAGATAAAGTTGAAAGTAAGAAGCCAAGTCCAAAATGTAAACACAGGAGAGTCTTATTCCCTACACTTCTCACTTTTTAAGCATTGAAAGCTCTTTCTCATTGAATTGAATTCTTTAAAAAAAGAAACCAACACAGTTTTCTCAGGTTATGGACACATGTCTTCTTACGTAGTTAGTTTTTTGTTTAATAACAATACTAATAAAATTAGGTGCTATTAGCACCATATTTAATAAATTAAGAAGATCGTTCCTGCTAATCTGCTCAGAGCCTATCTGGGTTATTAAGATTAATAGCTACATTTTATTCAGTGCTTAACTTTGTGCTAGGAATTATACATGGCATTGGATACATACTATGGTATTTATTCTTCTTAACCATTTGATGGGATAATTCTTGGCCTAGTAATCCAATGATCGCTTTTTATATTGATCCCTACTTATCCCTCTGGGGGATCAACTATTCAAAATGGTGGATTATAGCCAATGTTAAACATCAGTGCTCTGGAGTTAGATGGTCTATGTTTGAATACTATCTGCAAGAAGTTGGGCAAGTGACAAATGAAGATAATACTACAAAGTTCACAGTATAATTTTAAAGACTAAATCTGATCATCTTGATCTATTTCTTGATCCATCTCTAGTCTTGTACTTTGACCTCTGGTATCCTTTCAAAGTTATTTGATGTTTTTAAACCTGAGAAATGAAATACAGATCTTGAAATCCCTAAAGATATCAGTACCTTGAAGGCTAGCCAAGTGGATTGTCAGGTTCTACTTACTTGGTTATGATTAATGTTCTTCACTCAATCGAATCCCTTTACAAAAGTTCATTTCTGTTCTTCTTCCTGAAGCTTCTTTCAGAGCCAGGAAAAGGTGTGGCCAGTAAGTATTTCATGGTTATTTGTGTGCTAGTTGATTTGGATGCTTTAGATCAGAAAATGAGGGGTTTAATACATGGGGCCAATGAGGATCCTTTCAAATACTAGCTTAAGGCTAACTAATCTGGTATAAACCCACCTTCTTGAGCAAGACTGGAAATTCAAATAATTAAAGGATAGGATATCAGAAACAATGTGCTTGAACCAAAAGGCTGAAGTAATTGAAACCTGACATTTTGTGCTCAAGTTATAAGGCTATCAGGTGGAAAAACTAGAAATATCTCTTCTCCCAGCCAAAATGTAAACACAGCTCTACCTGACCTAGGTTTTTTTCTCAATGTGGTTTACAGAGGTTTGGAGGAGTTTACCATTCTGCTTATGGATGATGCTTCATGGTTTAGAAAGAAATGAATTCCAGATTGCATCATTTGCTAACAAGACATGACTCACATTTGTACAGATATTTTCAATATAATAGAGCTAGGGGCGGGAGTTAGAAGAGTACAAAATTGTACCATATGGAGACATAAACCCCTTTTCCAGTTTTCTCTCCTTAACCACACGCACAAATACACACACACACACACACACACACACATATTTGATAAAATAACGGCCCTTATTAAACATTAGAGTAGTTTTTTCCAAAATCTAAAGAAGAGATTATGCATATCAGTGATGCTTATTATTTTGGATCATGGACAAAAAACGAACTGGATGAAGCATAATGAGAAACTTCAAATGAAACCAGTAACGCAAACATGGTATCTAGCAAAGTTTATAAGAGAATATTATAAGGCAGCAGGAACTTATGCATAGCGTAGCACCTTGGTTATGTTAGAGAACTCCTTTTCTATTTCTTGATGAAATAATTTTTATGTCTAGTAACATTTTTAAAACCTGTACATTTCCTTAGCTATACATAAGTCTACTGACCAGAGATTGTAATATAAATATCTTCAGCTAAAAGTAACATAGCTCATGTTCAGATACAGAAAATGATAAAACAATGAATTGATTTTATACCTCTTCTGTGAATTAATTTTTTAATTCAAAAAAACCATTTATTGAGTTACTGTGCACAGAGGCACTGGAGGGAAATGGAGATAAGATACAGTCCCTGCCTTTAAGGAGCTCCCAGTCTTGTGAAAACCTATGCACAAGTTGGTCACTTACAGATGCTGGTCTAGTTGCAGGGCTCAGCAAACTGTGGCCCCCAGGCCATATCAAGCCCAAAGCCAGACTTTGAGATAAGATTTTGCTGGAACAAAGCTCATTAATTTACATATTGTAGAGGGCTGCTTTTGTGCTAAGAGGACAGATTTGAGTTAGTGTGACAGAACCTTTATGGCCCTCAAAGCTTAAGATATTTATTAATTTGGCCCTTTTTAAAAAAAAGTTTGTCAACCTATGGCCTCATAAATATTAGCGTTTATCAGTTTAAATTAGACCTAATATTTTTTAAATGGGAATAATCACATGATTATGGCTACTCAGTCTGAGATTCTAGAGAAAATATGAAATGTTGGACTTGCAACCAACATGGATTGTTTTATAAATAATAAAATATAATTTGTAAATTATAAAATATATTTA
>NW_011911056.1:0-2548 GCF_000151845.1 Pteropus vampyrus | reverse complement strand
GGATGAAAAATAAAGTGTTGGCCTGAGAGAAGAAACTCTCAGAGGACGCGGCTCCTGGGCTGACGGGGTCCACATCGACTGGACGTATGAGGGTTTCAGCTCGTCTTTCCTCTTCTCTTGGCCTCTTTCTGACATGCGCTAACCAAACATGGTGGCGGCTCTGGGGCTTGAAGCTCAGTCTGCTTGCCTCCTCTGTGCTCTTGTTCGATGGGAACCCATGGGTCCAGGCTGGAAGACACAGGCTAGATTTAGAAGGTCCTAGTAATGCAGGCGGATTGGGCTCATTTTAGGTGGAGAGTTGTGGGAGGCGGATAGTACTCAGGGTCATGCTAACACCGCAGTGTGTGCATGTAAGACACAAATGAGGGATTTAGAGGCCAGAAGGCTGATGAGTGTTGCTAGGCAACCTTTCAGCTGGGTCTGGAGGTAACATAATCTCTGGGGCAGCCTGGTAGGAGGGCCTCCTAAGGACAAGCTGAACTTCAGAAATGGCATCTTCTGTGTCTGCGCCCACCTGGCCTGCCTCCTCACGGGGGCGAGAAAGGTCAGCGGAGCCATGTTGTTATATAAGCTGCTTGGGTGACTAATGCATCCATGGATTCTTTATTTGTTATATCCTCTTCCTCTTATATATTTATTTGTACCCCACCATGTACAAAAGAGGATCTGAGGTGGTTTCAGAAATGTAGCTGTTACAGTAGGATCAACATTAAGTAAGGGAAGAATCTAGAGCAGAGGGAAAGAGGGGTAACGGAACAGGGATGGTGGGTCATTGAGCAAGCATTTGAGTATTGCCTGGCTCTGTGGATATAGCAGTGAACAAAACAGCCATGGTTCCTGCTCCCTGGAGCTTACAGCCTCATAGGAGAGGTGTTAAAAAATAAAAAGCTACAGATCTAGTGCTCTTACTGAGGGTAGGCTGCAAATTAGACTCTGAGCCTCCTAGTGGCCAAAGCAAGAGGGGAACATCATAATGAGGGGCCGGGTGTGTTCTCAGTGTTTTGTGGGTAGCGATAGAACAATAGTAATGAGCTTCATCCTTCTGTCCTGGATGTGCAGACTATGGCATGGGGCCCCCATACCCCAGTGTGGGGACTCCCTCTGCCTCCCGACTTCACTGCCAGCCTCCTGGCTAGGTTTAGAGAGTTAGCCCAAATGTCCTGATTGGCTGCCTGCAAGTGAAGGGTTTGAGTTCCTTGGGCCCAGCCAGTTCTAGAGCTCTTCCCCACACCCTCCCAATCCATGTCTTAGGCCAGACTGTCCCTTCTCCCTGGATTGCCATTTATGTCCAGTATTGTCACTGTCCTTTCTCCTTGCCTATTTAGGGCCCTCTATAGTTTTTAATGTGCCCATTACTGCCAGCATGTCATTTGATTCTCCCAGCAACACTTGTGAGCCAGCCCTGATTTTAGCCTCTTTTCAATAAGGGAGCAGAGGCTCAGAAGAGCTAAGCAATTTGTCTGACATCTCATGGCTTCAGGACTCCACTTCAATCCCTATCTTTGGCTTCCTCAGATTTGGTATTATTATGCTTTCTACAGTGAGAGTCCACCTTGCTTACAGAGTCAGGAGGAGCCTAATCCTTTAGCCCCCAGAATCTCTTTGGAAGTCAGGCAGAATTTCATTACCCACTTCCATTGGCAGGCCAGGGTCATCACTTTATTCTTTGGAAGTGTAGGGTGGGCAGACGGTGGCATCTGTGAATTCACCTTCCCAAAGCAGCCATTCACTTATTCATTCAACAGATATTTCTTGAGCATGCCAGGTACTGTGTGTTAGCCACCTACCATCCTCGCCCTCAAGGAGCTCAAAATCTAGTTGAAGGGGAAGAGTCAGTATTCGTGAGACCCGAGTGCAAAGTGAGAAAGGTAAATGAGTTAGAATGCTAATCATCATCAACAGAAGTAAAAACACAAGCAGGCTGAATTCGTCCAGTCTACAACCATTTCCTACATCCCGGTCCTAGAATTCCCTTCATCCTGAGCATTCTCCATAGCACTCACTGTGTATGGGCAAAGCTCACCTGAAAGTACGAGGGTTCAGAATGCAGTACACCCTGTGTAAGTTAGCCATACAGAAGCAAGAAGGGCCTCACCTCCTTTGTTCTTAGAAGTGAACTTCTGTTAATACAACCTTTATTTGTAGCAACCTAGCGGTATAAAAGAGAGCCTGGGACAGGTAAGCCTGCATTACCAGCCTCTTATACAAGTGGTGCTTGGAGCCATGGGGCCCACTTTTCCGTGAGGAATGCTGAGGGAATCTTTCTTAAAAATATGAGGCCAAGTGCCTTGTGCGTGCCCCGTTCATGCATACTGCCCATTCTCAGGTTACACAAGCAGTGCTCTTGGATGCGTTTCAATGTTTTGATCCCTCTTTTAAAGAAAGCAACCACAGCTATTCCAATTATGAATTCTGAAATACCTTTTTGCAGCCATTGGGGTGGGAGATGATTGGGCCATTGTGTTATCATTCCATGCATCTCCCAGAGATAGAGACCTGCATAAGTAAAACCATATTTCTGTTTTCCACGATTCAAGCTACTAGGGAC
>NW_011911055.1:0-1726 GCF_000151845.1 Pteropus vampyrus | reverse complement strand
TACTGTTTTCATCATCCTTTCATTTCTCTTCTCCGTCACATTCATTTAAAAATAATTTATTGTTTCGATTATTCAGTCTTTTCAATTTTCTCAAAAGGAAGTAAGAGGATATTTACTTATTAAATGGTCTCAAGGTTTTTCAAAAGAGGGAAGATGAGGTAGAGTATACCCATCTCTTCTCCAGTACCACCATTACATGGGTCTTTTCCCCTCTGCCAGCCTCACAGTCTCCCTCTAATGACCTTCATTGGCAGAATTTAGCAGGGGGCAGTTGGCATAGGAGAAATATTTGAAGAGTCTCAGCCACAGCATCACAAAGCTGACTAGGGAAGGGAGGATTTGGAGGTAAGAGGCAGCAATAATATCCCGCATAGTGAAAGTCAATGAGGGTCAGATGTGAAGTGGGCAAATGTTAAGGTAATTATTTGCATTCATCGGAGGCACACAAGATAATTCTACCTCATAGAAATAATATTTAGGTGCAAGGGTGGACAGATAGAGCAATGGAACAAACAGAGTCCAGAAATAGACATGTACATATGCAGTTACTTGGCTTGCCATAAAGATGCCATTGAAATTCAGTGGAGAAGAGATCACTTTTCAATAAATAGTACTGGAGAAAATGGTATCTATCTGGAAAAAAAATGAATCTTGAATTTGATCTTACACCATACATAAAAATTAATTCGAGGTGGATCAAAGATCTGAATGTGAATATTAAAATAATAAAACTTCAAGAATATAACAAAAGAAAATGACCATAGAGTAGGCAAGATTTCTGAAACAAGACACAAAAAGCACTAAGCCATACAAGAAAAAAGAAAAAGATAAATTGCACTTCATTAAAATTAAGAACCTCTGTTCATCAAAGATATAATTAAGAGAATGAGTAGGCAAGCCGCAGACTGGGGGAAGATATTCATAATACATACAAGTGTATATATATATATAGAGAGAGAGAGAGAGAGAGAGATATCTGACACGGGACTCATATCCAGTATACATAGATGATGAGCACCTATAAATCAATAAAGTTAAGACATATAACAAATTTAAACCACAATGAGAGAATAGTACAAACCCAGTAGAATGGCTAAAATTAAAATTCTCAAAGTGTTGGTGACATTATAGAGCAGCTGGAGCTGCTAATGAAAGTGTAAATTAGTTCAACCACTTTGGAAAACTATTTGTTGGTATCTATTAAAGTTAGACATACTCCTTTTTTATGACCCAGTAATTCAACTTGCAGGTATATATCCAAGTCAAATTAGTGCATATATTCACCAAATGACATATAAAAGATTGTTGTTTACAGCTTTAGTCATTATGGTCCCAAACTGGAAATTGTACAAATGTCCAACAACAATATGCTATAATTTGCTTTTGCAAAAATAAATTGTATATTCTTAAAATGGAATAATATTATGTAATAATAAAAAGAAAAAAATAATGTATATAGTAGCCTGGATAAATCTTAAAAACATTCTGCTGAACAAGTGAAACCAGGCACAAAAGTGCATATACTGTTTGATTCCACATACATGAAGTTAAAGACAGGTTGATATAACCTGATGGAGATGAAAGTCAGAGTAGTCATTGCCATTGAGGTGGGTATAGCACTGGGAAGAGGCACAAGAGCATTTTCTGGAGTGGTAGAAATGTTCTATATCTTGATCTGGGTGGTAGCTACACAGGTTGCATACATAAGTAAAAATTTACCTAGTTA
>NW_011911054.1:0-2075 GCF_000151845.1 Pteropus vampyrus | reverse complement strand
GAATTTATTCATTCTTCAAAACAAGAGTTTACTTTATAAGAAACCTCGGTAGATTTAGCAAATCAGAGCTGTAGCCAGTTAAATGCAAATTTTGATGTTTAATTAGACAAAGAATTTCTCAAAGTGTGGTCTTTTTGCCACTTAAATTAGAATCACCTTGGCTGTGGTTAAATGCAGAATTCTAGGCTCCATCCCAGGTGTACACACTGAAGTTCGAAACATACCATAACCTTGTGTCCTTTGCTCTTTTTGAAGGTGGGACAAGCATTTGGAAAATATATAAAGCATAGTCCCTGTACTTAAGAATAAGTCTGTTTTGGTTTAAGACATTTAAAAAAATAATAGAACAGTGCAAGTGATGTCACAATACAGTTCAAAATTTTTATTAGTAGCGATATACTTAATGTAAAACAGTATTTAAAAAACAGTATTTTATAGCTTAAGTTTAAGTTAGGAGAAGTTAGAGAATGTTTATTAGATAGCTACTATCATTAACAAACTTACAATGTTATAACAAACAAAAAAATCCCTACAATCACATTTAACTTTATACCTTTCAAAATAATTTATGAGCAACATATGAGTAATAGGACTAACACTGAGCTAAGAGTCAGGCTAGGTACTAATCTTCTCTTTTACATAACTCTTTTGCTTTCTCTTAGCCATATTTTCTTATGCTCTCTGATGCTCTTAGGTCTGCACAGTCCCACTTTACAGATGCTGGCCTCATGTGACTATTTAAATTTAAATTAGCGAAAATGAAATAAAATTAAAACTTGGCTCCTCAGTCGTACTAGCCACATTTCCAGTGCTCAGGAGCCACATGTAGATAACTTGTTGAACAGTTCAATAGTGGAACATTTTCATCATTGCAGAAAGTTCTACTGGAAAATGATGCTTCAGATCGTCTCTAAAATTTCTGTCCTCTATAAAGAGTCTAGCGGTTTTCCTCCTTGCTTTCCCTTTAAGTAAGCATTTGATGCCTGGGGTGTTTTGGTTCGTTTTCTGCTGATCTTTCTCCCTTTTTGGTCGCTCTGTTCACAGGTCAATACTTCTGCGAAGGCTCTGTAGTCTGATGGGCACTGTGTTCTTGCTTCGCTGCTTTACCATGTTTGTGACCTCCCTCTCCGTGCCAGGACAGCACCTGCAGTGTACTGGAAAGGTAGCCTGCTAGCTTCTTTATCTTTCTTTCCTCTTGTTCTTGGTGGGTTGATGGCACCATATATGCAGTAGGGCTAAGACTTTGCTTTTAATATTAAAATGTGCTTCTCAATATTTTCAATATCTGTGATAAACCTCCAGAAATAATTTGGTAAAAATTTAAAGGCAGAATCTACCTCCCTGTTACTTCTATCTATTGATACTAGTTCTACACCGTGGAGCTATAGAAAAAAGTTTCTTTCAATTATCATTCTCCCTTTCCCACCATCCTCAGCATCTTTAGTTCCTCGTATCACATGACTCTGTTCCCTTTACTGTCCTTATTCCATTTGACCATATTCCATTTAAAATATAGTACCCCCTACTCTTTCTGGGGTATACTAAACAATGGCTGATTTTTTGTTTTTGTTGTATACTTTGTAGCTTGTTTGGTACACTGTAGATATCTCTTCTGGTTAAATTGAAAAGAGAGATTACATACATAGGAACAAAAGAACTGAGCAATGGATAACTTTAAAAAAATTAAAAAAACAAAAACAAAAACCCTGTACTTTATATACAAAATCAACTATTGTAACTCGTTAAATTTGGACAGAAGAATTTATTATCCTACTTTTCTAAGCCTCCAGGATTTAATAATGTATTCCCAGACATTCAAATGTATCTATTAACACCTTCGTTATTTTAATGTTGTTTGTAAAGTGTGAAACAAAATTAAGTGTCAGTTCTTCTACTGCAATATAAATAGCTGAAATGCCAACAAGGGAAGGTTAAGCAGCCAAAGGAGATCAAGAGCTAAAAATACAGCCCTGAGCCGAAGGGTGACAAAAGTTTCTCCAGGTATTAGGAGACTGAACAGTAAGAAAGGGGGAAGGGTTATATGACATTTAGGATTTAGTATAAAAGAAATGTTA
>NW_011911053.1:0-2322 GCF_000151845.1 Pteropus vampyrus | reverse complement strand
CTTTCTTTCCTCAATACCTGAGCACTACACATATAAGGCTTCAATCTAATGATAGTGGATTATAAATAAAAGAGCTGCAAGACACACACAGACTTTTCCCTGAAGGAGCATATAGGAATACCTAAGATCAGCATAAAAAAACAGAATGTAAAACACTTGAGAAATTTGAAGTTTCTGGGACCTAGAGCTACAACAGTTAGACAGAACTCAACTCATAGTCAAATTAACATAAATTCTCATACTAAAGGTCTATTTACCCCAGTTCCTGTTATCTGGCACAATATGTCCAGTTTTCAACAAAAAAAATTGAAAGGCATACCAAATGATAAGAAAAAAAAATACCAGAGTCAAAGCAAGACTTACAACCAAACTCAGAGATATGACACAGATGTTCTAATTATCTGACAGGGCATATAAATTGACTATGATTAATACATTAAGGGGCTAGTGGAAATCACAGAGAACATAAAGCAACAGATGGGCAATGTAAACAGAAATATGAAAACTCAAAAGATTAGTGAAGTCTAATATCTCTACTTGCATAACTTTTTATCTCAAAACTAGTTCTGAAAATTTACATAATGATGCCTTGAGAATGATATGAGATATATGAAAAAATGATGTTGCCTAAAATTTTAATAGAGCTTACAATATGTTGTTGCCTAACTTATTTCATTAGGCCCTAACCAAAGATCTGGGAAGTAGAAAGTCATACAGCTTTATTGTCCTTGCACAGAGCAGAGTTTAGAGGCTGTGTGAGTCTGCGTAAAGCAAGTTATGCTCTAACAGCACGTGGCATGGAAATGTTAGTGGCTAACATCAGCACAGATTTATTTTTCTCTTAGGTGATAGGTTAATTAAGTGTGTGACTTGGACTCTTTATTCAAAAAAAAAAAACTAGCTGAGTAATATTTCATTGTGTGTGTGTGTGTGTGTATATATATATATATGGACACTGGTTGTTTACATGTCTTGGCCACTGCGCATAATGCTGCACTGAACTCAGCCTTAAGAAAAGATGAAGTACTGCCATTTGCAACAACATGGATGAATCTTGAGAATATCATGCTAGGCGAAATAAGTCAGGAAAAGTTGAGAACCATATGATTTCACTTATATATGGGATGTAAAACTGAAAGCAACAAATGAACAGAACAGACAAATAAAGGCCTATAGACACGGATCCTAGTATGGTGGTTACCAGAGGGAAGGAGGTGAGGAGGATTAAATAAGAGTAAAGGAGAGGGGAGCAAATATATGGTAATGGAAGGAAATTTAACTTTGGATGGTGAACCCACAATGCAATATACATGACATATTATTTAATTATACACTTGAAACCTATATAATTTTATTAACCAATGTCACCCCAATAAATTTAATTTAAAAAAGAACTTTAAAAAACTATGTGAAAGAGCACCTAGGACATTTATCCTGGTAGAAGAACAAACAAACAAACAAACAAAACAAAACAAAAAAAAACATTGACAGAATTATGTGATGGTTCTTAAAGCTTTTTGGCAGAACAGCACAGGCCACTTCCTCTCATTTTGCATTGGCAAAATCAAATCGCATAATGAAACCTGTTGTCAATATTGGAAGACTTTTAATCCACCCACAAGGCAGGGTTCAGCAAAGAAGAGCTAAGAGTAAGGCATATATATATATGCCTTACTGTTAAATCATACATCTGAAACTTACTGGGATTTGTTAAAAAGAAACATTTGCAGAATCTTGGTATTGCCTAGCACAGGGACAGGGAATATGTTGACTTTAGTTCTCATTAAATAGTTCATAGACTCAAAGGAAGAACTGAACAACCAGATCTTCAGAAGGATAAGACCTAGAGTATCTTAGGGAACTCAATGGCATAACACACAAAACATCTTCGTTGTCATGTAGAGACTCAGCTCCTACCAGCTTTCATTTCTTAGTGTTTCACATAAAAGATCAAATTCCCAAGAGAGTGCCAATAATTGGTCTGGTGTGAAATATGTGGTAGCCCTGTAGTCAAGAGGGGCAGGTTTTGGAGTTTTGCATTCTACAAAAGTCACCTGGAAAAGAGAACATGTAATTTCTCAAATGAAGAAAAATTAAGTAAACAGAAATGAGATACCCAGTACGATGGTCAAATCTCTCTCAAACCTCTTTCTCCTCAAGTACTGTTTTTTCGATTAAACGTGTTTCTTTTCATTGTTTAAAAAAATTTTGTTCAAAACAGAAAGTGTATATTTAAAAAAACCCCGCACTTTATTAATCTTTTCCTAAAACATGACTTTTGTCTATTTCTTCATGGTGTCTAATGACTGCCCCATAACTATG
>NW_011911052.1:0-2318 GCF_000151845.1 Pteropus vampyrus | reverse complement strand
CTTTTTGACTTTCATGCTTGTAAATTGGATAGAAACTTTCCACTGAGGACACTGGACCAAGGCTGGTGGGCTCACTACTGCCCATAATAGAAGGTTATATCTCAAACAATCGGGGTGATAATTTGGGGATATATTTTAATGAGGGTCTTTGTCATTTCTTCCACTGAAACACCTAAAATATAATTTAGTGAACGAAAGCCCAGAAATTTATTTGTTGTTAATAAACAACAATTTATTAACCACTGTAGATCTCATTAGCAATGACATGTCTCTACTGCTGCAAATGAACAGGAAGGCTTAATTTTATGTTTTCCAAACATATGTAGCTCCTGCAAATTGACTACTGTTGCAAACCAACCTAGGCTAATTCAGTTATAACAATTTTAGGTGTATTTGGTAATTAATGATAGCTGTTGAACATTTTCAGGTGAGTAAAGGTGAACTACTTCTCCACAGCCTTTCTATAAGATTGTGTAGAAATATGTTTTAGACCCAACTGGGCCTAACACAAATAGACATTTGCTAAACAAATATTTATTAGTTAGCAGGCACAAAATATTTCATATATCCTGTGCTGATGAAGTCTCAGGCTTCTGATCTCTTTGGTGCTCTGACACCACCTTTCAAGAATGGTTCTCTCAAGGCAGATACAATGACATTGTAGAGTCAGGATTCTGCTTCTCTTGTTGTTGATATTAGCTGACCAAAAATGCTCCAATAACTGGACCCAGAACCATTTGGAGATCAAGCCACAGGCACCATTCTTAAAGGCTAGGCTAAAGGGCTCTCTAGACTTTTATACTCTGCTCTTTTAAGGGAGGTGAATGTTTCCAAAATATTTTAGCTAATCCACATTTCTTGAATCCTTTGAATCACCAAATCTGAATGCATTCTAACATTATCTTACAGTTCTGGATGTCAGAGGTCCAGTCAGATTCTATTGTTGATATGTGATATGCTAATAAATAAAACATCTGTTGATAATCAGTGAAACTGGTAACAGGAGCACTGGTAATAGCCACCTCTGGAGTATGGCCTTAAGGTGTAGAAAACCAACTGACCTCTAGCACAAATTCCTGATTAGAGCATATAATTGTACCTGGCTTGTAACTCAACCTAATAATATGATACCACACTGTCTATTCTGATATCCTTAAAGGAAAATTACAGACAACAACTTAATTGTACCATGTGTATTAGTTTCCTATTGCTGTTGTAACAAAATACAAACTTGTGGCTTAAACAATACAATCTATTATCTTACAGTTCTGGAAGTCAGAGGTCCAAAATTAACTTGCCAAGGTAAAATCACAGTGTTGGCAAGGCTGTGCTCTTTCTGGAGGCTCCAAGGGAGAATTTATTTCTTTGTCTTTTCCAATTTCTTAGAGACTACCTTCATTCCTTGGCTCATGGCCCCAGTCCTCCATCTTCAAAGCCAGCAATGGCTGGTTGAGTCTTTGTCATGCTGTATTATTCTGGTTCTCAGCTTTCATCATCACATTTCTTCCTCTGACTCTTCTGTCTCACTCTTCCCTTTGAGGACCCTGTTGATTATTGGGCCCACCCTGACAATCTAGAATAATCTTCTCATCTCAAGTTTATTAACTTAATCACATCTGTGATATCCTTTTCACAATTTCTGGAGATTAAGACATTATGGACATGTTGAAGGAGTTGTTATTCTGCCTAGCACACCCTGCTAATATTCTAGAGTTAATTTCCTTAAACATAATTTTAATTTAACTTCAATTATGGAATCCTATAGTGAGAATAGAAAAGATATGGGCTTTGGACAGATCATGATGTAAATCTGGCTCCTTACTGAACAAGCTATAAATTATGGGAAAGAATAATACATATATATCTTGCATACTTGTCATAAAGATTAAATAAAATAATGATAAAAAGGACCTGGTTCAGTGTCTAGCACAGAAGAGACACTAAACGAATGGTAGCTAAAGGTAGCTATCATGATCATTAACAGAATTTTGGAGTTGAGAAGAACCCTAGAGATCACTCTATCTGGTAATTTTCTACTTTCAGCATCAGAGCTACCTTCATATATATAGTCCCACATAAAATCTTAGGTAGAATCTCATGAAGAGCCTCAGTCTATAACAAAAGATAAAAGTAATAGATTTTCCTTTGGGTGGAATAAATTCTCCTCTCATCCTTGTGGTTATTGTCCTTCTCCTCCTCTTCTTTTTCTCAAACAATACTTTGCTGTTTCTAGAGCTCTGGTCTCTGTAGTCCAAGGCTAACAGCTTGAAAGCCATGGATCTGGTTTGCTCTCATTTTGCTCTGGAAGAAAAAGAGGC
>NW_011911051.1:0-1942 GCF_000151845.1 Pteropus vampyrus | reverse complement strand
ATAAAATGCTGTATCAATTATATGACATTCTGGAAAAGGCAAAACTACAAAAACAATGAAACAATTAGTGGTTGCCAAGGGCTTGGGGGTGGGAGGGAAAAAAGGTTGCATAAATCGAGTACAGGGGGTTTTTTAGGGCAGTAGATCTATTCTGCACCATGCTGTAATGGTGAGTACATTAAACTATGCATTTGTCAAACCCCATAGAACTTTATAGCAAGAGAGTAAACCTTAATTAAGCAAGTTTTTAAAAATCAAGGGATCCCAGGATGAAATGTAGAATGTGACAAAACAGTCTAACTATTTTACAGCTGTATGAAACAACTTCATTGAAGGAGCTGGGGCAGAAATGTGCAGACATAAGTAACTTTGAAAATGAGTGGAGTCTGGAAGACTAAAGTCAAAAGAAACTGTACACAAGTACATACTCTAGTTGATAAAGTTGTTTCCTATGTTGGTATATATTAACAATTCTGGTACCATTATATGTATCTGGAATGAAACAAATAAATGGATGGTGGATGGTGGATGGTGGGAACCCACTGTTGGAGTGGGAATTTAGAGATGAGCAAAGAGGAGAATCTAGGATGATCCATGTGGTAATCGATTAGTGTTATAGACATCCATATGGATTCATGTTTAGCTTTTTATAGATATGGATGGTTACATACAGAAATATTTATAGATATGTGTATACATATAGGTTAGTATACACACACATATTTCCTTACTGTCAGTTGAGAGGAACTAAAAGCAGTAACACCTCAGTAGCAAGGAGCATACCTGTACCCAGATCTTGGTTTCTAAAGGAGAAATTGCCAATTCTAGAAGCGAGGCAGGAAATACACAAGATGAGTCTGGAACATCTTGTAGGGCCAGAAATTAAGGAATTGCTTAAAAAAATACCCAACAACCCAAACCACCTACACACAATGATAAGGATTACATCAAAGGGACATAGGAGCCAACTGAAAGAGCTCCTAGTGGTCAAAGCTGAAATAATATGAGCAAAAGTAAACAAAGTAGTATTGGATTATAACCCAAGTAAAAAATAAATATTCATGATTTCATACTGATTGAATAAACAAATAAATAGAGAAGACAGACAAACTTTCTGTGAGGAAGAATTTCAAATCATTTACGTAAATGCTCTGCTCTCAAGGAGGTAGAGCATAAACACTTACTTCTTAAGTGTGGCTGCATAGTGACTTCCTTCCAAAGAGCACAGTGTGGGAAAGGAAAAGAAAAACTTTACAATGAGGAGACCTGACAAACGCCACCTCAGCCAGGTGACATGCTTAATATCAATAGTGATAAGTCATGTTGATGGCACACACCCTTGATATGATGTGATGAAATTGGCACTTTACCTCTGTGATCTTTTCCCCAAAGCATATAACCTAGTCTAATAACGAGAAAAACGTCAAAATCACAGTTGAGGTACATTCTACAAATTACCTAGCCAGTATTCCTCAAAACTGTCATGGTCATCAGAAACAAGGATAGTCTGAAAAACCGTCACAGCCAAGAGGAGCCTAAGAAAACATGATGACTACATGTAAGTATCCTCTGCAGTGGTCCCCAACATTTTTGGCACCAGGACCAGTGCTCCTATGAATCTAATGCCTGATGATCTGAGGTGGAGCTGAGGCAGTGATGCTAGTGGTGGGGAGCGGCTGCAAATACAGATGAAGCTTTGCTCACTCGCCCACTGTTCACATCTTGCTGTATGGCCCAGTTACTAACAGGCCTTGGATTGATACCAGTCGGCGGCCCAGGGGTTGGGGATCCCTGCTCTATGGCTCCAAACATAAAGAATATTACGTAGAATCCAAGGAAATCAAAATAAAGTCTGAACTTTAGTTAATAATATATCAATATTGATTAATTAATTGTGACAAATATACCCTACAAATATAAAATATCACTGATAGGAGTACAT
>NW_011911050.1:0-2699 GCF_000151845.1 Pteropus vampyrus | reverse complement strand
CAGAGATTTACAATTTCTACCCCACATGAGGCAGTGCTATCAAGAAAAAAAACCAAGTTCTGCCCATGGTAATTGCCATAACTGCACACCTCTTTAGGTACTAAGCTATTGCTTTTCTATATATGTATACTTGATTTAATACGTAACTTATTTATGGAATTACCTATCTTAAATGTATTTTAAACTGGAATAGTTACACACGATATTTTACACAGACAATGGAATACTGTAGTCAAAAAGATGGGTGAAATATATGATTTTTTTGCAATGGCAATAACTTGAATGTAACAATATCAAAAATAGGGAGAGTGGAAGAAACCAGATTTATATCTATTTAACCTATTTTTAACTTGAAATAATGTCATTTTAATGGGTTACATTGAAATTTATAATTTTTTTTCTGTGTTTCAGTATGCTGAAACCTCATCTAAGCCATCACTATTTTTATTACCAAAAAGTGCTTTTGCCTGACATAAATTAAGTTTGAGCAAGAAAAATCTTACCCTAATGAAAATTATGTGTTTTTCTGCTCTGTTCTGATTGCAATTTAGAAGTTTCATTATTTGTTCAAAGAAGTATTTTAACTTTAACTTTTTGATAAATCACCCATATTTGTAACCAAAGAAAGGACATTTTATAAAGTTACCAAATTCTTATCTCTAGTTACCAGAATAACTCATTTTTTTTTTCATATTCTCCTAAAATATAAACTTTGGTTTACTAGGCCTTCACATCTTGTTTATAAGTTGAGGTTTGTAGATTAGAATTATTGTTAGAAGAGAATTAGTAATAATAAAGGTACTAAGGAAAATAGGCTGTGTTTTGAATTCTCAAAAGTAAAATCATTAGAAATATCAAGTATTTTAGTCTCCAAGAAGGTCAGAGATGAGTCTCTTATTATTGTTGAATGTTAAAAATATTCACTGACAAATGCCAAAACATACATCCTCTGGCCCTCTTTTTTCTGATACCACCTGGTCTCAAGGATGATGCATCTCAAGGTTCAGTGTGCTCCTCCCCACAGTCTTTACTGCACTAATTACATTCTCACTGAATATTGGCACTCAACACAGTAATGTTTCATCTCCAGTGATCCTGTCATTGATATTGACCTAGTCATTCCTGAGGCAATTGATATTGACCTATTTATGTTTGTCTTTTGAAGAAGAGGGATATGGCTACAAAAGAATATATCCTTTCATTCATAGTTTTTCAGAGTCCCAAGTTGTGTTATTTGCTTTGATCTTTTTTTTTTTTTTAGCATTTTTCTTTCTTAGCTCTAGAAGTTAGAAAATAAATATTAATGAGATAATATAAATTAATAGCCACATGTATAAACTAATGACACCAGCATTGCTTAAAAGTTTGGTACCCTAAACTCTCTCTTCAGAATGAGCTCTTTGCTCACTAGATATTTTATGAAGAGAGATATTAAATGATTGATTTCTTCAACATTGGTTAAGAATGTTAGACCTTGGAGTAGACCATCCATATCAGTTTATGTAATTATTACACATCAGAAATGGTCTTTGATTTTTGTCTAAATAGGACTACCTATTGACTATTCTTAGTGGTCTTACACTAGTCCTTACTTGCCCAAGTAGATTCATATTTTTGCCCTAAGATTAGAATAGGGTTTTTGCTGTATCCATGTACTTAAAATCTTGTAAGATAGTCCATTTTATGTCCCCCAAACATTAAATTTCTTCATAATTGACTCTGATATGGTAACTCAACCTAATTATCATGAGTCAGAAATATATTTTGGGTAGCTGTTATCAGTAAAATGTAAAAATATCAATTATTCTGCTGGAGAAGAAGGTGATGGTATTGTTTGCCTTGTAAAAGTAAAGGTCGATCTTGTATTCCTAATTATTGGAAACTATATTTAAAAAGTGCTGGCCTACAAAAAGTACTCTTGCTTCAGTGACTGCTTTATTGATATAAATATCCTTGAAGTATAAAATTAGTTTTAAGTCCCTTCAAACATTAAAACATAAAGATTTTAGAGAAAATATTTCCAATTGTAAAACAAAAGAAAAAATTTTCTAATGGGTTTTATTTTATGCAAAATAAATACAATTATGGAGAGAGAAGATAGACATGGTTTTGGAGTTTTTCTCCTTCTGAAATTTTGAGGTGTCAAAGTTGAGAATCTGAATTCTCTTTATAATTTACTTTCATGAAAACCGAAGAATTCTCAAGAAAGACTTCTTCCTGAGGGACTTGTGTCTTAAACAGACTTAAATAATTTAAAAACCAAACACAGTTCTAAAAGGTTATTTTGTTTAATATTACAAATTCTAGTATTCCAAACATTTCTATAATTAAATTTTACTAATTTAATGTCTGATATTTTGCCTTGTATTATTATATTTTCATTTTTTGTTCCAAAAAAGATAAAATCTCCTAAACTTTTCTAGCAAATGTACTGTTAAGGTTCATATAAACTATCTCCTTTCCTATTCAAAAGTTACTAATTGTATTTATATGTAAAATAGCAAGTATTGCAACCATCATCAATTATTGTAACATTTTCAACCCTCTGTAATAATAAACATTTACATTTGAGAGAGAGGAGGAGAGATGTCAATCTCCTAAATGTACTTTTTCATATATAAACAACAGTTTTAAATAGCACCATTTTCTATGTGTGACACATACTGCTTTATATTTGATGAAAATATTTTTTAGTTTCT
>NW_011911049.1:0-2501 GCF_000151845.1 Pteropus vampyrus | reverse complement strand
TACCACCTAGTTCAGAAAGATGAGCTGCTGGGCACCCAGGCCCCCAAAATGTATTCCGTAAACTTGGATATTTTTACCTCTGGTGTATCCCCCCTCTTCCCTCCCTTCCAAGTGTTAGTAACATAACATTCTTTTAATAATTTTTCCTTTTAAAGGAGATACTACTCTTACTAAAAGGTCAACCAGCTAAAAATATTTCGCTTGGATTTTCCATGCCCTTTCTGCATGATTTCTTTGCTTCGAGTCTTGCCTAGGAGAACCAGCTAAAACATTTTCCACCCACAGGGAGTCGTTTTCCAGGCACTAGTGCCAAGGTTTCTTTTCTCCTTCCTTCCCTGTTTCACCCCCTTGGGTCTTATCAGTAACTTTCAGAAGAACCAAAAGAAAGATTTTGTTTTTTAAAGGAAGAGAAAAACATTTCTTTGACATTTAAAGTCAGAGGGCCACTGTTCCTTCTTAGTAAATCCTTTCACAATAGCAAAGGCAGAGTGCTGTTGCATGTGAGTTACTGAAGTGAGAGTTTTCTCTGGGGCAGTGTCTCCAGGTGCCTGAAGCCATCTGATTGCCATCTGATTGCAATCGGGAGGCATAGCAGCTGGGCGCCATGTGGGCCAAGACATGGAAGGCCCCTCATTAAAGTTCTCTTCCTGGAGTGCTCTTTCTTTTATTTCTCTACCTGGCAAAATTGTACTCATTCTTTAACACAGAGCTCAAAGTTTCCATAATCAAGGTCAGTTGTTCTGTCATCTAGATTCTCACAGCCACTAATTCCTACTACTGTAACAGTCCTTAACTTGTCATTTACTTGTTTGCATGCCTATCTTTTCACGGCACACTTCCTTTCCCTGTTAGATCCATAAGCACTTCCATCCAGGCCAGGACAAGTCTTATTATCTCTATAAAAATAAGGCCTGGGACCTAATGAGTTCTGTTAAGAAAAAAAATTATTCTGACACTTGATAATGAAAACTTTATTCAAGGCTGTTGCAATAAGGCTGTTGCTCAACTCTGAATACAGCAAGGACAAATGGTGATTTATAGACAAGAAGCAGAGTGAGGAAGGGTTCAATAAATGAAATATCACTAAGAGGAGACATAAAGAATAGGGGAATTCTTACTAAACTGACTAAGCAGGATTCTTTGCTAAGACCGGGCTGGGCAGGCCTAAGACAAGAAGGGGGATGATTTCAAGGCCTGTTAGAAAAGGAATCTCAGAGGAGCCTGACTGAAGCTTGGTCAAGGAGAGAAGTTATAGAATGAAAGGATTTAAGAAGTAACTTATTCTTGTTATTCAATGCTATCAGACGTTATTCTTTTGTCACCAGCCATCTAACAAAGATTCTCTCTTTGACCAAACTCTAGTCAGTCTCCTCTGAACTCTCTTCTCAACTAGGTCCCGAATTTTGCGCTTCTAGGTTTGTCTCTGCATTGTCCAGCTTTAGCAAGAATCCTGTTCAGTCATTTTTACCAGAATCCCCCACCCTCTGCAGTTGATCACTCTTAATATCTGATTGGGTTCCTCATTTTCACCATCCTCCAGCTGAAGTCTCTTCGTCGTGGCCTGATTTCAACAAGAATGCTATTAGGTCAGTTTAGCCAGAATACCCCTTACCCCTGATGTGTTCACTTGGTAATTTTTCATCCACTGCCCTCCACCTTGCTCCGTGGCTACAAATTCTCAATTTTCCTTGTTGTTTCAGAGTTGAGCCTTATATCTCTCCCTCACTGCAAAAATCCTTTGTATTATTTCCCCCTGGAGTAGTCAGCCTCACCATTCTTTAAGTAGTGTCATGAATGGTTTTTTTCATTAACATATTCTATCAGCAAATCTGGCTAGGTAGCAGGCTGCACCTCAGAGCACTGATAGACAACTGAGAGGAGGACCTGGATGGAGTGCACAGGTCAGGTGGCCTGATCTCCATGGGCCCCTGTGGGCCAGAGCCCTGAGAGGAGGTGGGGGTCCTGGAGACCAGTCTTGCGTACATGACAATTGTGCCTGCTGCTAACACTTGCCCTCAAGATGTCAAATTCTTCTCATATCCAATGAAACTTTCAACCTGATAGATACTACTTCCTAGTCAAGGAGGGTTGGGTTTGAGAGAGAGAGAGAGAGAGAGAGAGAGAGAGAGTGTGTGTGTGTGTGTGTGTGTGTGTGTGTAGTGGGGGGTTGTCATTTAAAATTTTTCAATTTAAATATGAAAAGCAGCCTGCCCCTTTTTGTCCCCAAGGTCTTTGATGTTTTGAGAATATCTTTCAGTCCCTAACCCTCCCCCATGGGAATTTCTTTCAAGATTCTGGAAATTCGAGAGACCAGGGGCAAATGGTAGAAGGTAGAGGTGCCCAGGGGATGGTGAAAGTAAAAGACCCGTTCTGTTTGTTTTCAGTCTACTTCCCTCAGGATCATCCCCTCCCACAAGGAGCTTCCTGTTAGCACAACACTCTCCTCAGAGTTTTTAGAACTGGGTAAAGATCATCTAATCTATCCCTGACAAGTCAAAGCT
>NW_011911048.1:0-1948 GCF_000151845.1 Pteropus vampyrus | reverse complement strand
AAAATTTTAACCCATTTTCTTATTGATATGGTTGATTTTGTCTACCATTTTTATTTTTAATTTTCTATATATATCATGTCTTTTACTCTTCTATTCCTCCTTTACTCCTTTCTTTTTCGTTAAGTGAACCCAATGTGATCTTTTCATATCCATTCTAAAATAAGTGGAGTTAAGATCTACCTAATCTCCTTGAATAGCTGATTGCTTTTATATTACTATTACTTATTTAAGCAAAGACTTTGCTAACCAAAATTACCAGCAGAATATATTGATTACATAGGAACACCATAATAAATTTCTGAGTTGAATCAAAGTAATACATAATTCAAAATGACACTATTCAAAAGCCAACTTCACATAAGATTTTACATATATTTCATATTCAACAATAGGATATTTGTTGTATTGTCAAACTTTATTCAGTTCTTTCCCCATTGTCATAGAGTATATTTGTTTTGAAAAGAAAAAATGAATGAATGAATGAATGAATGAGTGAATGAATGAATAAAATATCTAGAACTAACATTGATTATCAGTTTTAATTGTTATAGTACTTAGAATTCATTATGCACAACAAGAAAAGATAAGATTCCACTGGGTTAAATTGGTTATTTGATCACTTCTTGCATTTAGATTAATTTAGAATGATGTTTCTATTGTAGTTTGATTCTATGAATATTTATTTACCTTATCCCAGTTTACCATAGTTCAATTTAGTTGGATTTCAATAAGCCATAGATTCATTTTTCTTTCATTTCTGACAAAAGTTCAAACTTAGTTTATAAGCATAAAAAGAACTGAATTTTCAAGCATTTTATTTTTAGACCATAACAGTATGTGTAGAAAACTGCCCACATGTAAAGACATGCAAACAGCCTATCATTTCTAAGATCACACATTTTTCTCTCCTCTGTTGCATATTTTGAAAAAGTTGGAAAATGAAGCCTTTTGGGATCACGTTATCTTTACCAGCACTGCCATGAGATTATTATGAAGTCACCTGAAATGTAAGTGGAATTGATGTAATAAACACAAGTTAGTTAACCAGATGATATTTTAAAGTAAAATTTTATTCATAGACAACACAGATAAACTTTCCTCTAAAATTCGATGAACAGCATATACTTAAATAAATTTTATCATGCTTTGTGGATTTTCAATTGAAGAAAATATATTGAAATTTTAGCATTTTTTGACATTGTACTTGTTCTTGTTTTGTTGTTTTTACTTGCATAAGTATATTATTGCTTACAGATTTCCTGTTCCAAAGTCATAATTAATAAATGAAAATACATAATATTCAGAGCAATTAAATAATGTTCTAATTATTTTTCAATCAGTATTGATCAATTTTGCAACAAAATTTCTTTTATGTTCCATATTCAAGTATAGACATTCTTTTAAATAAGTCTGCAATTTTCTTGTTAAACCTACTCTTTGATATGTTATTTTTCTTTGAATATCATAAACATATTTTTTCTCCATCACATTTATAGTAAGTCATCGTTTTATATAAAAATGTTTTTGATTTTTGTTTTAATTGTGTTTTCAGGAACCTTATTTAATGCTCTTATTTGCAATAGTTTATGTTTTTGATTTGATATTCTAGGCATGCTATGACATTGGTAACAAATATAGATACATTTATTTCCTCCTTAAAAATACATGTTCCTTTTATTTCAATGTCTTGTCTTTATGCATTGTCTAAAACTTTCTGAAGAAAATGTAATGGTCATGAAAGAGGCTCCCTTGTCTTCTCTTTTATTTATTTGGGAATGACTTAGCCGTTCACCACAAATCCAGAGTTTTAGCATTGTTTCCATTAAAGCATAATCGTGTTTATTAAATATTCTCATGTTCCTATTTTTGTCTGGGACTTAATTTTTAGTCAGGAATAATTTTGATTTTCATTAGCTGGCTCTTTCTTTTTAGTAACTCTCAAGATGGT
>NW_011911047.1:0-2111 GCF_000151845.1 Pteropus vampyrus | reverse complement strand
TAAAGACAAGTGATCTGTAGAAAATTATAATGGGGAACCCAATAAGGCTAGAATAAGTGCACTAAATACAGTCTTCACCTATAATTAGGGAAAATTTGATAAATTCATTCCTTCATTCAAAAATACTTTTGAAACCTATCATGGGCCAGGCTGTCTTCTAGGTGCTGGACATAAAAGGTGACCAAGTCACACATGAGCCCATGTAGCCTGCTGGAGTATGTAGATGAGTGCACACGCTCTCTCCATATGGTGGGAGAGGCGCCCCATCTTCTGGGAAAGGACAGCGAATTACGGTGCACACAAGAGGGGACACTAACCAAGACATGGTGAAGAGGGTCAGGGAAGGTTTCCTGGCAGAAGTGATATCTACACAGAGTCTTGAAGGATGAACAAACTAAGTCACACATGGAGTATGAGCATAAGTGGGTGGGGAAGAGGGAAAAGGGAAAACAGAATCCCATGTGCAAAGTCCTTGAGGCCAGGGAGTTTTGAGGCAAAAGTCAGAGTGCTCAGCAAGAAACCAGAATGGTAATTTGGGAGTCAGGAGACTAAAGTAAAAAAATTATTTGAGAACTTCAGGAGTTCGAGAAAGGAGAACACTAAAATTTGTTGAGCATTTACTATGTTCCAGGCACTGCGCTAGATGCCCTTTCATATGTCAGCTCAGTTCTCACAATAGCCCTGTGCTTTAGTTAAGCTTAATTCTGCTTTACAGAGAAGCCTCAGATTTGGAGAGATTAAGGAGCCTGTTTCCAAATTTCGCCATGTATAAGTGATAGAGGATCCACTCCCAATACCCAGGGTCTCCAGTGAACTGGTTTATTTTTATCGATCTTTCTAATGCTATAATCAATATAAAAATCACAAGAAAATAAATTCTGAAATTTTGTTTTAAATAAAACCAACCATCAAGGAATGATCTAGGGGCAATATATTCAGCTCCTATTCAGACCTTTAGTCCTACTTAGCTTTCAGTTTTCCAAGAGGCCTCCTGCTAGCTCCTCGCCCCTCCAGTACTGGGTCAGGTGCCATCACGTACGCATTCGTAATTTCCTTCAGCTTCTCATCTGCTCTCCAACTAGATTGTAAGCTTCATCAGGGCAGGTTCATCAGTGTATCATCAGCAATTAGTACAGTGCCTGACAGAGAGCAGTTAGTCTACAAATATCCATTAAATGAATTTTCTAAATCAAGGAAAACTTTTTTTAAAGGAAAAAATTAACATTGAAATGTGCACTTATGACCAATTTTCTTCAAAACGAAAGTGGAAGGAATAATTTTAGCTAGTTTTTGCAGAGACTATACAGATTTATAAGTCAAGGTCCTCAGAAAGGGTGTATGTAGCAAATGCTACTGTTTTTCTGTAGTGTAGAAACGACCTTGAGAATACCATCATCATTTGTAACTGCAGTTAGGGAACAGGTTAAATTAAATATAATAGCTTTATGGCCTGAGAGATAAGTCAGAATTTGACGCAAAGAAACACTAATGAGATTCTGTGAGAAGCCCAAGAGAGAAGCAAAAGCTTAAGTGGATACCTAACTAATTGATGACTAGAAAAGACTTTTGAGGGCAAAGAACACATGCATCAACATGGTATGTTTTGGAGGAATGCCAGAAAGGAGGCAAGACAGTACGGAAGATGGAAGCATAAGAAAGCAAAGAGTAGGGAAGTGTAGCTTTGTTGATTTACTTATCGGCTTTAAAATCTCTTGGTATATTTATTGAAAGTGAAAATTTCTGGATCCATCCTCGATTAACCAAATCAGAAGTATTGGGGAGGGGGCCCTAGAATTTGCCTTTTCAAAGGCTTCTCGGGTCATTTTTAAGCACTGAAAAAATAACAAACCTCTAGTTCTTAAATCTATGAAACATGACAAATAACCATGGCATAGAAAAGTAATGAGGTAAGATGAGCAGCCCAAAGATATTTTTATTCTCTAAGAGGTAAGATGAGCAGCCCAAAGATACTTTTTTGGAAAGGCATTATGAATTCAGATGATGGGAACAGATTCATCATACACATCATACCTTGCTTAGAAAGGTACAGCTCACCACAAATCTATGTGTCCGCCATGCTCCACTGCTCATCTTATCCATAGTTCCCTGAG
>NW_011911046.1:0-1404 GCF_000151845.1 Pteropus vampyrus | reverse complement strand
ATGTCCTTGCGTGAGCCTCCTGGATGCCATACTTCTGCTTCTAACTCTCCCTTTCCATCCAGGTCAAGACGATGATTTCTTTTTTTTTTTTTTTTTTGGAAACTGACACGATTCTTCAACATTTCAGGAGAGAAGGTTCAATCCTCTCCGTGCTTTTACTCCCTATCTCGAGGACTCAGAGTCCTTTGTGGCAGCCGGTTTCATTTTCCCATGCACCTGGCTACCAGGAGGCTCAGAAGGACCCTGGTGCGCCCCCACGGGAGCAGGCCTGTCGGAATTCTATGTCCCCCTCTGTTCCTCGGCTTTGATGTCCTTCTGTGACTTTACTAACCTTTCCTTTAAGGAAAGAGGGTATAAAAAGGCATACAGATCACTAAAAGCCAGGAACATCCCCAGACTATGAAAACTAATGAAAGCAACTCATTTATCTCTTTTGAGGATAGTTAAAATGGCAAGTTTTCTAATAAATGAGCACTTCCTAAGAATAAGGAAAACTCTCCAGTGTGTGTGTACTTTCTGACCTTTCAAAATGAGGCTACATGATATATCCACCTACTGCTAGAAAAAAAAATACTAAAACCTCTCACCCAGCCACAGCCTTTAAGGCGCTATCAAGAGCAGATTAAGAACCTTCCAGAATACACAAATATGTTGTTATTCTATTTCCTCCGTTCAAAGTCACCATCAGTCAGAACCATCACATTAAATGTTCACGTCTCAATTTCAAAAGTGTTAAAAGATTTTTAAACAGGTGTTAGAGAAAGGGTGGGGCAGGGGGAATGTTAGCATATGCATAGAAAAAAAACAGAAGTTAGCAGCTGTTACTTCTGAACAATGAGATGATGGGGAACTTTTCCAATTCATGTCATTTCTGTAACATTTTCATTATTTTCCACTGATTTCCAAAAATACATCTGTAAGTAGAATGCACGCGAGGCGGGAACGGCCCCAGGGGAATGAGACAGGGTCCATGAGCCTAAGTAAGAACTTACAGAGAAGGGGGAAGCCCCCACACTATGTAATCACCCTATGAAATGGCAGCTTCTGCGCCTACGGGGTGGGTGCACAGGGCCCATGGGGGCCCAGACAAGGGAGGGGCTCTCTCGGCGAAGTGGGGGGAGGGAAGGACATCCCGGCATTGAGTGGCCATGAGCTCAGTCAGACTGATGGCTGAGTGTCCACCACAGGGGGCAGGAAGAGAAGCATGGTGGCTGGGGACGCACTGCGTGGAGGGGCAGGCCGGGGCTCTACACGCAGTGCCTGGAGGGCACATTTGCAGACGTGGCCCGGGCTGGGTTCTCTAAAGCGAGAACCAACTGTCAAGGGTTCTGTGGACCCCTCCGAGGAATGTGTCTTGACCCTGCACCCTGGGCGCCACAGCCAAGCTGTGACAAGACAGGGCTT
>NW_011911045.1:0-2442 GCF_000151845.1 Pteropus vampyrus | reverse complement strand
ACTCATCATAAAGCAGTGGCCAGAACAGCAATGTATCACTCAGCTGTAGCATCCCATTCTTCTCTGCCTCCCTTCTGTGTTCTCTGAGATTGTATCTTTCAATAAAAGATCAGCACTTACAACTTGCTCTGGATCTGTTGTCCAAGATTCTCAAAATGAAATAGTACGAATTATGCATTCTTGCAAACTATAAATTGTTATTTTGTGTGTATGAAATTTTATAATGGCATTCTGTTTCTTACTTTTTCTCACTCAACAGTTGATTTTTAAGATCCACCCATTTCTGTATCTACATGTTTTATATTACTTCTAACTGTTGCATAGTATTCTGGTATGCATCTACTACATTTTACGCACAAACTCCCAAGGATGGATATCTAGGTTTCCTCTTCCAAATATTTGCCACCACAAATAACATCGTTATAAATATCCTCAAACTTTTTATTCATATATCTATGAAAAAATTCCATAAAGTTTATACAGGAATCAAATTCTACAGGAGTCGAATTACTGGCTTGCTAGTTCTGTGTGTATTTAGCTCAGTGAATATCACCAGAGTATTTCCCCACATTGTCTGATGTAGGCAGCAGTCCACATTCCCACTGGCAGTGTAAAAGAATTCTAGTAGTCACACATCACTGCCAACTCTGAAGATTATTAATCTTTCTAATATAAATAATATATTGTTGGTTTCACTTACATTTTCTTATTGTTAATGACACTGGATATTTCATTAACATCTTAGCCATTTAGGTATCCTCTTATATAAATTGTTTCTTTGTATATTTTTATATATTGCCTAATTATTTGATTGAAGTGCCTTTTTTATGTTGATTTGCAGAATTTCTTCATCCCTTTCATTAGTTTTATATACAACATATACTGTTATTTGTCTATTAACTTTATTCAAGTCTTCTTTTATGGAACGGAAACAATTTGTATTTTATATTCATTAATGGTTTTTGGTTTGGGCAATGTGATAGCTAACTTTTAAAAAATTTTTTTTCAATTATAGTTGACAAACAATAATATCTTAGTTTCAAGTGTATAGCACAGTGATTAGACTTCAAAGTGACACCCTGATAAATCTAATACCCATCTGACATCATACATAGTTTTTACAATATTATTGACTATATTCTCTATGTTATACTTTACCTCCCAATGACTATTCTGTAACTTCTTTTTATCACTGAATACTATTGTATTATGTGGATGAATCATAGTTTTTTTTATTCTTTCACCTAGTGAAGCACATTTGGTTGCTTCTAGGCAATTATAAATATAGTCGCTATAAATATTAGTGTACAGGATTTGTGTGGCTATACATTTTTAAATCAATTACATAAATATCTAGGAGTGGGATTATTGGATCATGTGAAAAGACAATGTTTAGCTTTGTAAGAAAGTTAAACTAATTTTCAAAGTGGCTGTACCATTTTTCATTCCCATTATTTGCATTCCTATCAACAATGAATGAGAGTTCCTGTGGATCTGTATCCATGCCAGCAATTCGTATTGTCATTTTAAAAATTTTTAATCATTGTAATAGTTTGTAGTTATATCTCATCTAGGTTTATAAACACAATTGCAAAAATCCTCAACAAAATACTAGCAAGATGTATCCAACAATATATAAAAATAATTGTATGCCGCCATCAAGTGAGATTTATTCCAAGTATGCAAAGCTGACTCAACATTAGAAAATCAATGTAACCCACCATATCGACAGACTATAGAAAAATAAATTATGATCATATCAATAGATGTAAATAAATTTGATAAAATCAAATATTCATTCATGATAAAAATTCTCATCAAACTAGGAATTGACAGGCAATTTCTTAACATAATAAGGAACATCTACAAAAAATCTACAACCAACATAAAACTCAATGGTGAGAAACTAAATGCTTTGCCTTAAGATGATGAACAAGGGTGTTCTTTTTTTTACCACTCCTACACAAATCTTAGTAGAAATCCTAACTAGTGTAAAAACACAAGTAAAGGAAATAAAATGTGATTGAGTTGAAAAGGAAGAAATAAAACTGTCTTTATTCACAGATGACATGATTGTTCATGTAGAAAATTCTAAAGAAACAACAAAAAACTACTTGAACTAATAACCGAGCATTGAAAACTCACAGGATACTAGGATAAAATGCAAAAGTTAATTGCTTTCCTATACATTTGCATTCAAAACAAATGTAACTTAAAATAGAAATGTCATTAGCAAAAGGACCCCAAAAATGAAAATTTGACTATAAATTTAACAAAATATTTACAGGATTTATATGTGGAAAACTACAAAACTCTGATGAAAGAAATCAAAGTGCCCAATAAATAGAGCAGCATTTCGTTTTCACGGATAGGGAGACTCAATATTGTTAGCACAATTCTACCAATCTTATCTATAGATTAAAAACAATCTCAATTAAAATG
>NW_011911044.1:0-1687 GCF_000151845.1 Pteropus vampyrus | reverse complement strand
ATCAATTCTTAGTTCTTTGAGGAACCTCCATACTGTTTTCCATAGTGGCTGTAGTCCCACCAGCAGTGTATGAGGGTTCGATTTTTTCCGCATCCTCTGCAACACTTGTTATTCCTTGTCCTGTTGATAACAGCTATTCTAACAGGTGTGAGATGGTATCTCATTGTGGTTTTGATTTGCATTTCTCTAATAACTAGCGAGGATGAACATCTTTTCATATTGGCCATCGAATTATACATTTAAAAATAATATATTAATTTCATTTTGATTTAGAGATTTAATAGCATTTTTATCTGTATTGTTTAATTTGCTTATCATGTCATGGTCATATTGTCTCTGGTTGACTAGAATAGCAGCCCCCAAAAGTTAATCTAATCGCTGGCTGGTGGGAATGAAGTGAGACCTGGACACCAGACAGGATTTGACACTCAAATGTGACTACTTGATTGTGACTTTGGGTATATGCTGTGTGAAGTTGTGTGTTTTATTTCAGTACAAATACGAGGCGATGGCTTCTCTAATCTGATCTAATGAAAACATTAGAAATAGCTAAAATACTACATTCCTGTCATGGAAAGTTACCTAACATAACATATTACTAAAAGTTACAATTAAAAAAACCAGACATATCATCTTCCTTACTTTAATGAAATGAAGAAAATTCGTCTCAGTTAAATTTTCCACATTGAAAACTATTTGTGGAATCATGTTGGTAATAAGTTTGAAGCTAGACATCATAGACATTTCTTCTGTGCACTGGCATGTGATTCCTTTTCTCTGATGTGGGGAGGGATTGTTCTCTGTTTCTGTGAAGCTAGCTATCTTTGGCCATGTGCCCTGCTATTGCCAATGAAACATGCGGAGAGGGGACGTTTGGGTGGAAACATTTAAGAGCTGGGTGTTTCCCCAAGCTCTCTGTCTCTCACTTTGGCAGTCACAGATGCACATGCAGAGGGAGGTGCCATTACACTGAAGCAGCCAGGCATGCCCAGCCAACATACGGAGGACAGCTGCCCTGGAGAACATCCAGGGTCGGTGATGGACTCTTTGAACAAGAAACAAATTTTTGTTGTTTTAAGTCACTTGAAATTTTGGTTACCATAGCGACCTAGTCTGTCCTGATTGATTAAAAATGAAACTGAATGCATAGCTTTTTAATTTCCAAAAGGTTTCCACTGGGCCATGGACTGCTATTATCCCTTTTAAGCATGCGATTTGCCTCTCATACCACCATCAAGAAACAATATTTTTGAGTAACATGTGGCCATAACATCATAGAGTTATTGAATAATAAATTTGTAGAGAGTCTAGAATCATGAAGGACAAGTTGTTCAAAATGTTTTTTAATTATTTTTCAGTGAGGTCAAGCCAGTTAGTTTACTTTTTCAGAATTAAAAATATAAAATGTGTCAAAACAATTTATCAATCACATTTTACCATTAATTACCAACAATATCTCTTTTAAAGTATGTATGTTAATGAACCAACTCAAAGCTTATTGACTGTATATAATATGTGTGTATATTATATATGTACACATATACATGTTATATGTTATATATTATATATGCATATATGCATATATTTATATATACATACACATGCACATATATTTATTAGAAGTTATGGCAAATATTTTACAACTAATCTTATAATATGCAAAGTGCTATAAAAACAAATGACTACT
>NW_011911043.1:0-2357 GCF_000151845.1 Pteropus vampyrus | reverse complement strand
CCTGGGATTCTAGAAATGTGATATTTACTAGAGAGTGACATGAGTCTAAAGTTATTAAATTTTTATTATTGTTTCAAGCTACTGGATATTGGAGCATGTCTCTAGACCAAAAGAAAGACACCTGGAAACATGGAGAGAGTGATGATTAATAGAGCGAGGTACAGGAAGATAAGGCTGAATCCTGGATTCGCCATTAAGAATGTCACGGGTAACCTTTGGGACAGCATGTTTGGCAGCACAGTGGGGGAGGAAGCAGACAGAGTAGAGTGAGGAGGGCAGTGGATTAATAGCTGCCATTAGAGCACTGGAGGTGGGATGGCTGTGCGTAGGTTGGGAACAGCCGGATCCCAGAGGTAGCAGAAAGGGACCTAAGGGTGTGACTGTACATGAATCTGGGTTTTGGAAAACAGGAGGTTCCAGAAGCTGGTAGGTCAGGGCTTAGGGCAATTGCCTGTCCCAAGTAACATAAGTACATCAAACTAAATACCATCGATACCTTAAACCAACCTCAGCTAGATCCTCAAGAGCAGCCTGACCTTTTCCATTCCTCAAATCTCTTCAAGAGAATGGATGCTTAACTCTAATTAATAAATTATTTATAATCTTTATTATTAGCACAAAAAAAGTACCAGTTTCGTAGTTGGCGTTTGACAATTCTGAGTTATGTTCTGATGATGGCAGCCCCTTGCTAACCATAGTCATTACCTTGTATCAAGCACCTGTATACATATGTTCAGTCCTGTGAAATGCATGAGTAAGGCTGGGCCAGTCAGTGACCTGTCTAATATCTGTGTCTCAGACAGGAATCGCCACAGTCAGAATATGAACCCATGTCTGTTAGAGTCCAAAACCAATATCTCAACTACCATGCAAATGCACGTGTAATCCAATACTTGTATCAGATTTCCTTTTAAAGGGTCTTATGGGTAGAATTTTAAATGAAAGGCTTATAAAAATCTCTTAGAAAACAGGATATAGTTGTTGTTTTAAATTGTTTTTACTTCAAAATACATAAAATACCTTACTTTTAAAATTTAAGATTTTTTTAGTTAAATTTAAATGTTTATTTCAGATAAATTAAAAAAAAGGATGATGTTACCACACAGAATTAACTGTCATGCTTTGCTGTGTTTTCTCCCAGACTTTCCATAGGCATATACAGCATGTTTGTGTATATATGTTTGTACAGATATATTTCTTTATATAAAGAGCATCATAGTGAACATATACACACATAAAAATATAGTTTCAACATCATTTTGATAGTAGCCTTGAAATACTTTTATAACAGACTTTTCTGTGCCACAGTGTGCTTCGGAAGATAAAGAACGATGAATAAGTTTATCTTGCAATTTACTTAATAGATGCTAGGAAGAAGCCTGTTCAATTTTTCAAATAATTTATATTGAAGTGCCCTAAGTGTTCAATATAGATTGGAGGGTAGTAGAGGATAGAGAGTAAGCATACAGGCTCTGAAAAGCCAGACTTCTTGGCCTTGAATCCCAGATCCCAGTTTCCCCATTTACTAGCTGTGTAACCTTGAGCAAGTTGCTTCGCATCTCTGTGCCTCACTTTCTTGATCTGTATAAAGGGGAATAATAGTACCTAGATGAGTGAGACCATATCAAGTGCGTAAAACAGTGCCTGGCTCCAAATAACATTCAATCCATGTTTGTGTTTCAAAATACATTCCTCTGTGTTATATAAATATTCAAGCTGCTGAGTCATTTACTCCAAAAACCCCAGTTAGTTTGACACAGCTGAGGCAGATATAAAAGCTTTTCAGGTTGATTCCTGTGGTGGGGACTGGGAGTCTGTATTTTTACAAAACTCTCCAGGTAAGTGAATCTTAGGATCAGTCAGGTTCATGAGCCACTGGTCTGGAACACTTGACACAGTTGGACAGAAGTTAGGTGGTGGGTGAGACCATATAGACTCAGAACAGTGTTCTGAGATAGCTCCGCCCAGCTGCACATTGGGCCTTTGTTAGTAGCAAAGCAGGGCAATATGACATTTAAAACTGGAATATTGTTGGCTGAGAATCAATTAAACTAAAGAGGGCTAAAGCAGTGAAGACGTGAAAGAAATCTGCGGACAGAGGTTTATTTCTGAAGTGAATCAGTATTTTTTGCAGAGATTTTTTTTCTTCATTTTGTTCCATTGCTTTTGTCTAGCTTATTTTAAAAACTATTTAGAAATGCATTTTTCCTGCTTATGATAACAGCTGATGTTTATTTAGTATGAGTTAGGCACTGTGCTAGCAGTGTTTAAGCTTTATTTCATGTAACCTTCCAGACAGCTGTATGAATTGTGTACCATTGTTCTCATTTTACAAATGCAAAAACTAAAATTTAAAG
>NW_011911042.1:0-2382 GCF_000151845.1 Pteropus vampyrus | reverse complement strand
CAGTAAAATAGTTATTAATGAATAAGTGGATAGAATTAAAAGAATTATGTTTTTCACTAACTTTCTATTGATTTTCTATTGATAGATGACAGAGCACGTAGATCTCCAAGAAAACTGCCTACTTCATTAAAAAAAGGAGAAAGGAAATGGGCTCCTCCAAAATTTCTGCCTCACAAATATGATGTGAAACTACAAAATGAAGATAAGGTTAGTTGGCACTTTATATTTATCTCTTACATGTAGTACATGTTTTTTATTTTTTTATGTTTTAGGCGAGGCATCCCTTGGTTGACCTCACAGATTGCAAGGACCTTGTCAGCTTACAATCCCTTGTTTTTTTATTTTTTATGCCCACAGCACCTGGTCTTCCTAAGTGGTCTTCCATCCAAGTACTAACCAAGCCTGACCCTTCTTAGCTTCCGAGATCAGATAAGATCGGGCTTGTTCAGGGTAGCATGGCCATAGACAGTACATGTTTTTTAAGAAAATATAGAGCTAGTTTTCTCAGAGAAAATGTACTAAAAAATGTAAATGAATGTGTTTCTATAACAAATTCTGAGTGGTTTTCTAGTCTTAATAATTATGACTTCAAATTGATTCGTTTTTTCTTTCCTAGGAGATTACATGCCTTTTTTTTAAAAAAAATAGGAATTATTAGGGTTAAGAATAATTTGCATTTGAGCTTCAAACTTAGTTTGTTTGAAAGATAAGAATCTATTCTCGGAAATTACAAACTTCCTGAGGTAATAGCTCTTCCCAGTTAAAAGTAGAGCAATTTTAATGTAGTTAAATACAGAAAATGAATCAATACTAATCTGTGCTTTTACAAGGAATCTATGGAGATTTACTAATCTAAAATAGTAAATACCTTTAAAATAACTGAGTACTGTGTTTTATCGATTCTAAGATGTTCATCTTTCATATTTTTAAAAACATCTTAGCATATATCTTAAAATCAGTTGGCAAGAATTTTTTTCTCAGTGGTACATAAAATGATGTCTTTTATTAATAAGATCTCAGATTCCATGAAATATGGCATATTACTTTCAGATACTCACATACCTGTATGTAAAATCTTATAATTAGAAAGAAGCAGGATGGGCAGTTGGCTGTGGAAGGCAGCTGCACATTTTTCTTCATGTTTAACTGTTTTGTAGAAGAAACAGGTAAGGCCTGCAAAATAATAATTCTGTCAAAGAAGATTGGGAAGGATTATAACCCAGATCTTTTGCCGCTTTAGAGTGTTATTTTTTTTCCCACCTCACAGTGTTGACAAGTCTTATACCATTTTGACTCACTAGTTTCATAGTTAGTGATCTGAAGACATAGCTGGATTGTTAGGATTTCTTTATATTTGAAAATTGGACGTTAAATACAATTTTTTACTAAGTTTTTTAATCTTTCATTCAGCAAGGTGCTAGTTAAAACATTATTTCTAGGGAGTCTCAACCATTTCCTTAGTTATCATTTATATTATTGATGAATATAAATTTTGTTTCACATGTGGTAAATAGTGTTTATAGGAAGATAGAAAATACAAATAAGAAAAAAGATACCTCTAACCTCATGCTCAGAGATGATAATTGATGAATATAGATGTAGTTAATGGTGGTTAGCTTTTAAGGAATATTCATATTATTTTGTAGCTTGCTTTTTTCATTTGCTGTCTGGTGAGCATCTGTATTGTCATTACATTTTCTTCCAAAATAATATTTTCAAGTTGTAGTGTATATGATAGTCACCAGGACAGTTTATTAAAAATGTAGATTCCCAGGTTTTATTGCCAGAGATTCTTCTGATTTGATAAGTTTGGGGTGAGGCCTATGCATTTGCATTTTAATTTGCACTGTAGATTATTCCGATAATTTGTCCTGATAAATGTTTTTCCTCCATGGCTGCATGGTGTCCATTACATAGATGTCTTTTAACTTTAGAAATGAATCTCTTCATGATATGCCTTTATATAGTCCCCTCCCCTTTTTTGCTTTTGTAAGTAGTTGATGATGATTGTCCATTTACTAAATTTTAACAAGAGGAATTGCTGGTTCAGTGGGTATACATATTTTTAGGGCTTTGATACATATTGACAAATTGCTTAGGGATACCTTTAACATTCTGTCTCTGAAAATTATTCTACTTTTCCTTTCATCTGGTTTATAGCCCTATTTTATAGAAGGAATTATGATTTTTCTGGAGAGAATATAAATCTTTGTTCTCATTGATTAATTGCTTTTTACCCAGTGATGAGTTACTTATATTTGTTAACCTAGATCATCAGTAATGTGCCAGCGGACAGCTTGATTCGTACAGAACGCCCACCAAATAAGGAGATACTTCGATATTTTATACGGCATAACGCCTTACGGGCTGGCACTGGTGAAA
>NW_011911041.1:0-1760 GCF_000151845.1 Pteropus vampyrus | reverse complement strand
ATAGACAAGATGGAGAGGTCACCTGAATGCCATTTCCCCTTCTAGGACACTCGACCCCAAGGCCAGTTTTTGGGCTGAGTGTGTGGACGCCTGCCATTCAGACCTCCAGAAAACCGCTTTTAAAACTCGGGAATTCATTTTTTTTTTTTTTTAGAGAATAATGAGTGATTGGAAAATTCATTTCAATTTGTCACTTGGTAAAAACTTTTTTCGTTTACTCATTTGTCTGTTACTACATGCTTTTAATTTTTGCTCCTAAAAGACACAATGAAGCTGCAAGAATTTACTCAAAGATTCCAGCAGCGAAATCCTGGAGGGTTATGTTCTCTGCTTAGAAATTCAGAAGATCTGTTGACCAATATTTACAAGCCATGCTTCGTATTATACCCAATCAAATGTTCAGGTCAAATTTCACTCCACTTTCGTGGAAGAATCTAAAATCTCTACAACGCTAAGGACATTTCTCAGATTCCCATTAGAAACTCACTATTATAAGTACAAGACTTATTTTTATTAAAAGTTCAATAAAACAGATAATTGTCATTTTCTAATCAGATGGTGAAAAATGACAGACGCATTTTCTAGGTGACCGTCTGCACTTGATTTTGGAGGTGCCGTGCTGGGCTCTCCCCCATGGTACCTGAGCCTCACGTGGGCTACAGGGGCACTCAGACCGACATTCCCTCACGAGCTGTAAAAAAAGGCTTCAGACAAAGGTTTCCTTGCAAAGATGAAATGCGCACGAAACAGAATGAAAAGTTCAAACATGATGGATGGGCCGTCGTCACTGAAGGTCACACTGTCACCAGCAAACCTAGAAAGACCACGGAGCATCAGCCACTCAAAATGTATTAGCCAAAGTGGTGACAAATAACAATGATTTCTCTTTTTGAGTCCTGTCCTCAAGCTTTGGTGGAGGCTGCATGTGTCTAATGAGTCGAGGTGACACTGAGTCATTGCCACTGGCCTCGAAGCTGGGGCTGGTGACGATGCCCGTCTGCCAAGAGTGTTGTGAGCTTCAGGTGGCAGGCTGCGGGACTCCTGGCTCCCTGAGGCGTGCTGCTGTGATCACTGCTGTTGGCGAAGGTGTCCCATCCTGAAGGAAAGTAAGGTCAGTGAGCGGAGCCAGACGCCCAAGCCGACCAGCTAAAGCGAGAACAGGTCGGTGCTGGGGGTTTGGGAGTCAAAAGAGCTCACTGGAGAGCAGAGGGGCGTTTGGTGTTGGGGACGTTTCTCCTTTCTTCGGGTGACACGCAAAACTGCCCACGTCCTTTGCTTCTCGTAATGTGGGTCGACGTAGCTGAGGCGGGTCTTCAGGCTGAAGCGGGTGAGGACGTCTCACCTCGACACCCCCAAACGGTGATTGGCGAGGGTTCGGGGTCTCCAGGGGAAGCGTGGAGGGGTGAGAACTATTGGAGATTGAGATCTTACAGCCACGGTGCCCATCGTCAAGGGAGAATTGGCATTAAAAAAAACGAATTTCGAGAAGTGTTGGTTTGTGAAGGGATATCATTATTCACTAACTGACAGGCAAGTGGCGAGTGGCAGCTCTGACACACAGGTCATCGTATCTAAACACGGAGCTAACTCCACCCTTACAAAGTGGCGTCTCCACTGCTGGGCAGCTGCCCACATACACACAACCAAGGGAAGGATCTTATCTACGGAAAAGTCACACTAAAGAAACCTAACGAGGAACGTTTTCAACTGCATTTGAAGCTGTTTTTAATGGTCGATGGTAAAGGTTTTCACTTTCTCAT
>NW_011911040.1:0-1918 GCF_000151845.1 Pteropus vampyrus | reverse complement strand
TCTTTCTTAAGCTGGGTGGTAGACTAGACGATGCTCGCTTTCATGTTTTCAAAGGGAATTACGCATTTACACCACAGAAACTCTGTTGCACGTTTGGTATATTGTGCAATAAAAAAAGAAAAATGTATGATTGCATGATGCCTTTGGAGGGGTCTTAAAAGGTTTGGAAACGCATTCCCACGTGGGAGAGTAGTGGGGTGAGTTTTCGCGTGCTTTCCGAAAGGGAGAGGCACAGAGTCCCAGAGAGGAAAGACACTAACCTGTGATTCTCATGGCGCGTCTCTGACCGGCAGCGTCAATGTCACGGGGAACTTGTCAGAAGCGTAGATTCTCCAGCCTCACCCAAGACCTACTGAATCCAAAACTGGGGTGGAGATGAGCAGAATCCAGCCATCGGTGTTTTAACAAGCCATCTGGGTGACTGCCTCAGCATCCCTGGGAACAGTAAAAGCCACTGGGGAGCGAACACCGTCCACCCCTCTCTGGAGGTCTGGGACTTAGGCGTGGTAGGGTCCGGGGTCTAACATACATAGATGTAGATACAGATACTGATGTATATAGATATATTCTTGAAAGTCCATTAATCCTTCGAAAAAAAATAACGGCGAAAATGTGTTCAGCACTGTTTTAACCCCCTTACACATTTCAACTCATTTAATCCTCAATAATCCTATAAAGAAGGTGGAACCAGTTATTATAATCCCCATTCTACAGATGCAGAAGCTGAGGCTCATGGGGGCAAAGCGGCTTGTGCAAAGCCCAGCTGTGAGGGTGTCTGGCTCCAGGACACACTCTGAACCATCGCATATCACCGGAGAGTGTAATTGACCTCAGACAGGAGTAGAAGCAAGAAAAGTTCTCAATCCTTCTCTTTGGAAAGAAAGCACAAAACTATCACTTACATTTTAAGAGGCGCTGGATGAAGTGGCCAATGTACAGCTCTGGGGGGGGGGCCAGGCTGCGGGGTCCAGTTCCTGCACTGCTACTTTGTACTTTGGGGATTTGGGACAAGTTACTCAGAGCTTTTGTGTTTGGGGCTTTCGGGTGGGGATTAGATGGGGTAAAACATGCAAAACACTGAGAATAACACCTGACACTCAAGTATTCGATGGATGTCGGTAACAATATACTTTTCAGGCCAAATCCTCTTTATGGTCTTTAGAGGGAAGATAATTATCCAGCATTTCACACCCTTTCGTGTTAGGTCAAAGGGTTGCAGCTGTGAGACCCCCTGAAAGACAGAAGCTGAATAATGAAAGGAAGACAAATGGATACCCTGCCTGGGAGGCCGACTAACTCAGAGAAAGGCAGAATGTACGTGAGCTACCTGCACAGTCCTCACGTGAAGGAAATTCTTCCTTCTAAACGTTGCTTCTTTTCTGCTCCTTTAGGGACAGTTTTGATTCCAGGGACCACTCAGCTGACCCAGAAAGACATCCTTTACAGACTGCAATCTTCAAAGGCCAAGTGCATCATCACCAATGAAGCTGTGGCCCCCGCAGTGGATGCTGTTGCCCCTGAATGTGAAAACCTGCACTCCAAGCTGGTCGTGTCTCAGAACTCCAGAGAGGGGTGGGGGCACCTCACGGGGCTGATGAGGTGAGTAGCCACGATCGCTGCCCAGCAGCCTCCCGAAAGAAGGGAGATGCTGGAGAGATCCTCGGCCCGGAGTGCGCCGTGATCAGGAGACGAAGATGAAAAGCCACAGGCCAAGGGGACGCATGGTGACAACGGCCGTACTGACAGGCAAAGGTCTGAGGCAGGAAGGAGCTCGGGGTGCTTTTGAGGGTTGGGGTTTGCGGGAAGCAGACTCTGAGACAGAGACTGTGTAGAAGTGTGTTAAGGAGTTTTCTTGGGATCAACCCTTTGAACGAAGGGCAAAGATGGAGGATTGGGCAGGGCAAGAAATGTATCTGCC
>NW_011911039.1:0-1843 GCF_000151845.1 Pteropus vampyrus | reverse complement strand
AAGAACAGCAAAAATAATAATCTAAATAGAAAATACATTTACTAGATATTTATGAAGCAAATAAATCTACTAAGGCAAAAAAGTTATTTGTCTCCAAAATTTTCCCTTGGTTTTCACTTTCTCTTTCTCTTATACATGAACACACACATGCATGAATGTTAAAAAAGAGATTTAAATAGATATTTCCTTAGTTTATTTAATGTAGTTAATGATCAACTGATTCAGACTGGATTCTTTACTGCAGTGTTTCCCATACTTTAATATGCATAAGAATCATCTAGGTGCCTTGCTAAAAATCAGATTAGGATTTAGTTTGTCTGAAGCAGGGCCTGAGACTGCATTTCTAACAAGTTCTTAAGTAATGTCAATAATAAGCATTTTTGAATGTGAATTTTTGTGGCTGCCAGATTTATATCTAAAATTGATTTCCTTTTTAAAGAGAAATTGGAAAAATGAGGCAAAAAAATGGAAATTAAGGTATAGTATGAATTTAAGTCAACGAATGGTTTTTCTGTAACCAGCACCTCGGAGGAAAATATGACATTACAACGAATTCTTCAAGTCTAGGACATGAATAGCCACAAAGAGACCTTGAAGTGAGTAGAAAACTAATATTCTCCTGATATTTATGAAGCAAATAAATCTACTAAGTTTTCATTTTCCACTTCTCAGTAATCTATGAAATCATTAGAAAGGTCAGCTGAAAAATCTCTCTTTGTGCAAGATAACAGCTAAAATTTATTAGCAAATAAAGCAATCCTATTACCATCCCCCCACCAAAACAAAACAAAACAAAACAAAACAAAACCCACACATTCACAAATTAGTCCTAACAAAGGTAAATTATCTGTTGACCATTTCTCAATCCAAGAAACATTCTATCACTCCATATGACAACCAATGAGCAAATTCAAGGGAATAATTACAATAATAAATATATCACTGAAGTTCTGAATTTAAAATTTTATATATAGGCTCAAGGACGTACTACTAATAAAAAATAACCCATAGTACTAATTAGTTTAGTTAGTAGCATATTTTAGTTGATAGAGGCAAAAACACATATGCACTAAAGGATAATAGTGATAAGTAAAATATTTTTTACAGAATGTTTTGCATGTATTTTCTTATTCAGAATGAGTTAAATTTGGAGAAAAGTCTAGTTTTAAAACTATATAAAGAGTTTTGTGGTCAAATCCAATCATCATATTTTTTACTGCTTTTGGTACTGAGTTAAAAATGCTTTTCACATTTTTAAAGGTTTATAAAAAATAAACGTAAAAGACAAATATGTGATAGAGTATATGGAGCCCACAAAGACTATTTACTATCTGGTTCTTTACAGAAAAAGTTTACCAATCTCTGAGTTAAATAGACTTTTCCCCCTTCTAAATAGATGTACTTTATTTCATCTTAGCTTAGCCAAATAATAAAATCTGAGAAGAATAGAAATCAGTGGATTAGAGATATATAAACCATGTTTTAGCTTGTCCTTTTACACAAAGTGAACAGAAGAATTGGTTCAAACACCCCCAACAGTTTACCCAAGTTACATTTTAAAAAATTCTTCCCTGACCTATTTGGTCAGTATGATAAATAGATATCAGGCAACTCTCCCACCAGAGATGATCTAACTCTTATCCTAGAGAAGATTCCTTCTCATTATTTATAAGCATAACTGAAATGCGATTCCATCCTTTTTAAACCATATCCAACAGAAGCTTCATTTAACCAGATGAACATTTAACTAGTATTTTCTTCTTAGGTTTGTAGAGAGTATATGTGTGTGTGAGCCTGTGTGTGTGTGTGTGTGTGTGTGTGTGTGTGTGTGTGTGTGTGTGTG
>NW_011911038.1:0-2532 GCF_000151845.1 Pteropus vampyrus | reverse complement strand
AGCACTCAGCCCAGCCTACAGACTGCATTTACAGGGGAAACTCATGGTGACAGCAGCAGCAACAGAACATGGTTCTCTTTGCTATTGCAGTTATGCCCTGCAATCCAACAAGGCCAGAATTAGACCCATTTTAGTGACCTTGGTATTGATTGTAGGTGTGCTTGATTAGAAAAAGCACTATTTCTCTTCTCTGATATGATAAAGGCTGAAAAAAATATGGAACCTTGACCTCCAGTCCTGTTCCTTTACCGAACTCTTCTTGAATTGGAGAACTTTTCCTTCATGTCTTCAGGGTTCAGGGGTCCAAGCCTTGTGATTGTGGATGCATAACCTGACAGTTCACTTGCTCCAACCCAGATCCACCACCTTTACATTCTACCCCGACTGACCAATTTAAGCACTCAGGTATAACTGATTCCATGGAGCCTTTTGGAAGGTTAGCCCACAAGGGCTAATTCTTGAAAAAAATTTAACCTTTCTCTCTAATCTGTGTTCTCTAATCTGTGCCTCTTGTGGCTGATATATTAGATATTCAGTCAATAGATTTTTGCTGTATTTTCTGTTCAATAAAATGAAAAATTTATTCTGTACCACTGTGCTGAAATAATCCATTCACTATGACCTTGGAGTTGAAATTGCAAGTCTAGGAGAACAAGAGTAGGGATAAGTGGAACTGAACTAATTCTGTCTTTATTTATAGAATAGAGTAAATAACAGAGGTCTAAAGAAATAGTTATAGACTAGCCAAGTAGTATACTCTACAATTCCTATGAAAAGATAAAGAAAAAATAATTTAAAGAAGAGTAAGAGACTAGCTCTTCTAGATACTAAAACATATTAAAAGGCTAAAATATATAAATTACTATGGTACTAGTATGTAAACAGACAGCCCAATGGAAAACAATAGAGATTCCAGTAAAAGAAATACACATATATTTAACATTTAAATAAATAGGGAAAAAAGAGTATTCAGTGAATGATATTGAGATGACTGGACATCATTTGAAATGATAAATTTCATATCTATACATCACATCTTGTACCAAGATAAGTCTTAAATAAATCAAAGATATATATATATTAACAAAAGAAACACAGTGGTTTTAAAAATATCATAGGAGAATGACGTCAGAAACATGGCAGAGTGAGAGAGGACCCCAGATCTCTCACCTTGAAACAACAATAAGCTGTTGAGTTTTTAGCTCAACAAAAACTCAACAAAACACACCAATACTGCACACCAGCAAGTCTCAGCGTAGGATCTGTGTATAAGAGCTACCGTGAGTCAGAATCCCAGGTATCTGGCGGTGGACTGAGAGAAACAAAGAAGCTGCCTATAGCAGCCGGAGCTCCCTGTAGGAGGAACGGGGAGGGGATAAAGTGAAGCGAGTTTCCTGAACAGCCCTGCCTGGGAGTGCTGTGAGCTCCATGTGCCACAGCAGTGCCTAGGGTTCAGGGCAGAAAGCAGAGAAGCAAGGATGGCAGAGAAACAACAGTTGATTTTTACCAGCCTCGATTGAAAAATGCAAGGCTCTGCCACAGCCCCCATCCCCAAACCCAGAGGGCCCATCCTCCCATATCCTCTGAGACCGAACACCTTGGAGACCCAGGGTAATCTAAGCAAATGCTACCAAAACTGTCACTAACTCTGACAGGGACTGAGACTGATGGTAGTGAGCATGATCGAATGTCTATTATTAAGACTTTATATAAAGCAGGGATCCAAGAGGATTAGATGCCACCTGCTGGAAACCAAAAGAAAAACGCCGTCTTTGCAACAGGCTAAAGAGAGACTTTTACATAATAAATCTTTTTTTTTTTCTGGAAGAAAAAAGCAGAATACACTTCCATTAATGCCCGGGGAGAAATAGTTCATTAAACACCACGAACAGCCAAGGTGACAAGGCAGCTCAGAAAAAAAGAGAAAATTCTCCGGAAAATAAGCTTAAAGACATAGAAATATATGACTTAAATGATAGAGAATTCAGGATGGTACTTCTGAAAAAACTCAGTGAAATCCAAAACAATTCATATCAACATTTACAGGATTTGAAAAATACAACTAGATGAGCAGAATGAGTTCTTTAGCAGGGTGATTGAAACCCTCAAAAAGAACCAAATAGAACATCTATTTGGAGATGAAGAACACACTAAAAGAGGCGAAAAATGAAATAGCAATCTTGGGAAATAGAGTCAGCCAAGTGGAAGAAAAGATCAGTGATATCGAAGACAGAAATCAAGAAATATATCAGAAGGAAAAAGAAAGAAACTGAAGAATGAATAATAATGAAAGAGAAATACAAGAACTAGCTGATACCATCAGGAGAGGAAACAAGAATAATGAGCATTCTCGAAGGGGAGGAAAAAGAGCAGGGATTAGAAAGCATTTTCAAATAAATAGTTGATGAGAATTTCCCAAATCTAAGGAATGAGCTAGAGCTTGGAATTCAAGAAGTCAACAGAACACCCAATTATCTCAACCCAAAAAGGCCTTCACCAAGACACATTGTATTAAAATTATCAAAAATCAAT
>NW_011911037.1:0-1413 GCF_000151845.1 Pteropus vampyrus | reverse complement strand
AATCACCTCCTCCAGAAAGAAGATGGTTACACCTGGAAAAAGAAGCCTACCATCCTGGGACACAGTGACTGTGAACAGTTCTGTGTGCTGCCCTTAGAGACAGCATTTTAAGAAGAAAAAAAAAAATGAAGCAACGAATGAATATGAATTATACTATTCTAGTGAAACTAAAGGGTTTAAATATAAACAAATGCATAAATAATAACAGACACTTCATGTCTCATCACTATAATAAATGAATTAGATATTAAAATCTTGGTCAGTATTGAATTAACAAAACACCATAATTTACATTTAAAGAAATTTTTAATGCTTAGTTATGTAACTGTACTGCATGTACTACATGTTCTATGATCATGCAGAAAGAAAAAAAGATAACTGAAACATGCCCTAGACGTGTTGGAAAAGTATGTGAACATGGGAGTGAGATGTTGTCTAACAAAGAAAGCTGGATTGTGAGAATGGTTATAGGTATGTTTCTTCACAGTTGTTTAATATCATAAAATATAATAAGAGTACTAAATACAATTTAAAAAACAATCTCACCATATGCCTATATTCAGACATACCAGATTATATAAATTTGTTTCCCTATAGAGAAAGAAGCCCTTTTAATGATATTATGTTGCTGAATCTACAGAGAATAGATTACCAATAGAAACCTTAATTTTTAGTTTTATTTTGATAAGGTAGATATTCAGATTTTTTTTCTTTTCTAAAATATTAAACTTGCACCTTCTCAGAAGAATGTTTTTCTTTTTTTCTTTCTTTCTTTCTTTCTTTCTTTCTTTCTTTCTTTCTTTCTTTCTTTCTTTCTTTCTTTCTTTCTTTCTTTCTTTCTTTTTTCACAATAACTAAAGTAGTGACTGAAGAGTGGAGGCTGAGAGGGCGAGGTTTACTGAACACAGTCTTAGGAAGATGTGGTAGGATCCCCATGACTACACCGCATTCCTATTCCTCCTAATTAATGTTTTTCATCAGAAAAGAAAGATGACCTTGGATTCTTGCCGTAATTGAATTGGTGCTTACAGTAGACTGTATCTTGTTCAAAGACTGAAAGATTAGATATTCATTTGTGCCTGGTTTTTAAAGTGGAACTTTCTCTGTTCAGTATTCACTATAGTTGAGTGGATTTAGGGGGAAAATCTGTATTGTATTTGTGTAAAATTACAAAATATCAGTGGTCTAGATCTGATGTTATACTCACATGTTTTTCCTAATTTTCTTTTTATTACTCTTTGCATAATCATAAGGCAATACAGCCTTTCAATTACAGGGACCGCTGACAAACATAAACACCAATTAAACACCAGTGGGCACACTTTTCCTGCTATGCATGCTATTGCTCTGATCCCTAAAAATGCATCCACAACTTACTCATAATTATAGAAGCCACAGGAACAGGGAAACAGA
>NW_011911036.1:0-1594 GCF_000151845.1 Pteropus vampyrus | reverse complement strand
ATATAAAACAAAACAATTTTCAATATACGTGCAAAGACAATTCAATGGAGAAATGATGGTTACCACAAAGAAGCACATGCGAATTTTTTGGCATTATTTTCAATGTTTTATAACTCGATTGTGGTGGTGGTTATACGGTTTTATGCATCTGTCAAATGTATAACTCAAAGAACTGTATACTCAAAATAGTATGTTTTGTTGCATGTAAGTTGCACCTCAACAAAGCTGATTCAGAGAAAGTAGCCAGCAAGAGAAAAGATATGCTCAGCGTGTATGACTAAGGATTAAATTTAAATATATTAAAATATATAAAATATATAAACTATGCCACCAAATCGATAAGAAAACAACTATCAAATAGGTGACAAATATTTATGCAGGTTATTTAGAAAAGAACAAATATCTATTAAATGTGAAAATATTCTTAACTTCACAAATAATAAGGGAAGGACAAATTAAAACAAATAGCATATCACAGCCATTAGAAGAGCAAATATCAGAAATTTTGACAATTTGCAGTCTAATAAGGATATGAGGGAAAGTGAATTCTCTTACACAGCAGGGTGAATTGCTACATTTGCTTCAGAGAGCAGTTTAGCACTATCTGATCAAGTTGGAAAAACACACATTCTACAACATCGATTCAACTTCTAGAGAAAAATCTTGCACATATACAGTTAGAAAATACGTACAAGAATATACATTTTTAGAGCTGTTTATAATTTAAAAACTGTAAACAACTTCATACACAAAAATAGCCAAATGTAGAAATTATTTTAGAATTCACAAAATAAGGGAGAGAAAGGGGTGAAGGGTTAATAGTTGACAGTTTGTTACAGGGATGGGAAGCACGGCACAGGGAACGCAGATGGCAGTAATGTAGTAGCTATGTGTAGAGCCAGAGGAGAGAAAGAGTTATCAGGTGGCTCATTTCATAAATTATATAAATGCCTAACCAATGTGCTGTATATTTGAAACGAATAATAAAAAAAAATTTTTAAAAATACATGAACAAAATAAAGAAAAGAATACATATACATACAAAGAATTCAAAAATCCAATGTTTAGGGGAAAGCTGTAGAATGATATATTCAGTATTAGAGCATTTATAAAAACACATAAAACAATCCTTGGAGACAAGGACTGATAGATACACATCAAATTAATGATAGTATTTGTGGCGATGGGACAGGAGCAAAGGTGACTTGAAGAACCATATTTTCATCCTTTACTTATTTTAAATATCTGAAGCAACAATGTCAGAAGAGTAGCATTTTATTTATTCTAAGTAGTTGATCACACGTATTTACATATTTGCACATTATTCTTTAAATTTCTGTGCTACATACATTTTAAAATCAAAATAACTTTCAAAAGCTATAAAATATGAAGGATTAAAAAACAACTTTTAACAAATCTGCTGGATTCTGAGATAACTCAAAAGTCGTGCCTACCATGACGTCAAATTAGCGTTTATCTTAAGAGTTCACAAATTGAATTTATTAATTTTTTTTTCCAATTTCTAGAATTTGCAGACTACCATAAAATCCGTACTGTTTTAGACCAAGCAATAGAAGATATTCACAGATTTCTG
>NW_011911035.1:0-1644 GCF_000151845.1 Pteropus vampyrus | reverse complement strand
AAATATTTCTAAATTTATTATTAAAATATTAATGTTTATTTAGAGAAAGTACCCTACCCCTCCAACTCTAAAACAAAGAGAGAGTAAAAATGATCAAAGATAATGTGTTTATTCATTTGCTCTTTAACTTAACCCTTCCCCTCAAAACCAAGTCTGTAACATACTGATTTAAGAAAATAGAAATGCTGGCATTTATTGTTTAATGTGTCATAGGTTATCGTCCCAAGAGACTTTATAATTATCACTTTAGAAATAAATATCTTGACTAGATTTCTAAGGTATGCTTTATAACCTTAATACCAGGAGCTGTATTTTACACAGACATATTTCGGATGCTTTTTAAGTTACTTCATGGAACTAGGCTTTTCCACAGCAAAGCAATAACAACTTCAATAAGGTTCTACTATCATTAGTTTTTCACACTGTCTTTAGAAAGTAAGAAAGGTATTTGACCAACTCTGAGACTTAAATGATCAATTCCAATTCATATCATGACAGAATTTCTAAACTCTTAAATTTATACTTTTTGAAAATGTCCTTTCAGCGCATTCCAAAGTTTTTACAGTTTAAAATCTCAAACTTCTTTTTCTCATTTGGGCTTCATGGTGAAGTAAAAGGAGAAAGAAAGAAGACATAAAATGAAAATATTCTTGTTTTTTTTTTTGTTTTTTGTTTTTTTAAGAATACTATTGCCAATCATTTGTTCTTTACAGTAACGTGTCATTAACTTTATCCTCACAGAGATTTCTTCTACTCCTTCATGTCAAGAATTTGTAAGTAAGAGAAACACAAGACCAACAAAAAGACAAATCCTAAGGCCAGTCTAAAATACTAAAGAATATCTGTACGGGGCATATAGTTTCCTGGAATACATTAATATAATAAAAAAAGGGATATGTTTCATTACAAAGAGGCATTGGTTATTTCTATAATCATAACATAATAAAAATTACTTTAAAAAAATCAGTATGGCCATGTAAGCCAATTCCAGTGGGTCGGAGAGTAATCGTTATCATTACTATAGCAGCTAACACTTACTATGAGCATCCTATTTTCCAGGCACTGTGCTGTTAGCCAGCAAAGGATACTGACTCTCTTTAGAAAACATTCCCCATTGTGAAATGGACATACTAAGTCATTAAATTTTCCTTTCATCAACTTTCTCAGTTTGTGCTGTTTTCCTGTTGACCAAGGAAACTTTGGATTATGATCTGTCCTCATATAAGATTCTTCCTAAAGAAAAAAATAAGTGATGACCATATGGAATGCAAGTTTTTTACTTCAAATGATAGAGATGCCTCACTGGAAATATAGAAAATGACTTTGATGATGATGTGACTTGTCATCTAAGAACATCTATAGGAAAAGAATGTGCTGGTAAGTCTGGTCACCAGAACAATAAATTCTTATTTTTAATGAACAAATCGATGCTCTGCTGTCTTCCTCGGTTATGTGTGTATTTTCATTATTCATCCCTGGACATTACCAGTGAGTCTTTGGAGATTCATGGTGCTGAATCAGGTCTAATAGGCCTTATCACCACCACCTTCATCTACTCAATTAGTTTTCCAAGAGAGACAGGGCCAAGGAGAAAGAAAAAAGTCCAGAGGGATCATGCCAGCTGAAAGAAAGAAAGAAAGAAAG
>NW_011911034.1:0-1932 GCF_000151845.1 Pteropus vampyrus | reverse complement strand
ACGAGAGGCACGTCATGGGAAGAGGAGCCTGGGTTTAACTTTGCAAAGCCATCGTGAAGACAAAGAGTCCACATCTTAATAAATATTCATTCTATAAATGAAGAGAACCCTTACCAGAGCTTAAAGGAATTCAAGAACAAGATGAAAATGTCAGAAGGAGAGACTCATGACCCTGGTCAAATACAGGCTGACCGGGACTGGCAGGAGAGAGAGCTGGGGCTTGCTTTTCTGGGATTCTCAAGTTCCAGCAACGTGGCACCAGCCACGGACACTTTGAGATGGAAGAAAGGCACCGTTCCTGAACTCCGAGCCCCGTGCACTGACTCCGTGGAGAGGCTGCCACTCCATATTCAGTTTTCGTGTCTACAGACAAGAGAATATTCCCTACCTTAATTGCAGAAGGCACTTAACAGGGGGCCTGGCACACAGTGAGTGCTCAATAAATGTGAACTCTTTTTTTTTTTTTTTTTTCATTCCTGTGTAATATTATTGCCACCATCTCTCCGTGGTCGTGTGTCTTTCCTGTCCTTAGGAATGAGCATCCTGTCAGAGATACCCGGCAGTTCTCGAGGCAATAAAGATTACCAGGCTTCCTCTCCACTGTGACGAGGTTAACCTGGAAGCATCCGGGAGAGTTAAGATGCTTCCTTAGCACTGACTGCGACTTCCCACCCATCCTTAACCCTTTGCTGCTTCTCCCACTAGACTGCAGGCCTCACGAGGACAGAGAGCACATCTGTTTTGCTTGCCATTATACCCCCAGCACTCAGGAGAGTGTCTAACTTATATTAGGGACTCGATAAAATTGATGGTGTAACTAACTGGTGCACCGTAGCCGCTTGACGAGTTTGGGTGAACGCCCAAGGCTGATCGCCCTAAGTTCTTTCTATGCACTTTCTATCTGGCTGCCAAATTCGAGTAGCGGCAGGCCTGTGCCCAAGCAGACCAGTGGCAATTTGGCCTAGAGGGCTTTTGCGGGGATCTGCACCAGCCTCCCAGCCGGCTCTGCCTCGCACAATGCTTTCATCTTGTGTGTTACTCTTTCTCTTGTCCAGTCAAGAGCTTTAGGCCTTTAGCACAGGGAAACAGCCGAGGCCCAGAAGGCACAGGTCTCTCCTTGGGCCACAGAGCTGACGAAGGGCAGCCAGGGTCCTAGAAGCCCGCGTACAAGCCGGGCCCTTTGCGTCGACATCCTGCGCTGAAAAAGATGCTCAATAACCGTTTAGATGAAAAGGAAAAATTGAATGAATGGAAACAATGGTGTGGCCGTTTCCCAAAGAATTCAGAACTCGCTAAGGCTAAACGGGAGAGAAAACTGCTTAGCAGCAGGTCCAAAACTGATACCCCCGGACAGCACGAGTGACCTGGGAAGGACAATCACTTCAGATAAGAATGGATGAGCCCTGCCAACCTTCCCCGGGGGCCAGGCCAGGGGAGGGATGCGAGAATTCGGGCCGCCTTGGGGTCCTTCCTCACGGGCAGGCATGGGCATGAAGCCAGGCAGCCCAGCCCGCCCCCCCAGCCATCATCCCGCTGTGGAAACTACCAGAAACTGCCCTTCACCCACCAGACTGGCAAAAAGACACGAATCGGACGTACTGCATGTGGGTGACACAGTGGGGGAAACGGGGCTCTCGTGTGCCATGACTGGAAGGCAAAGCGGCTGTTCGGGAAAGTGGTTCGGTAGCGTCTGTAACACGGAGAATGTTCACCCGCCTCAGAGGAAGCGATGTCACCTCAGAGTATAAACCCCGGAGGGGTCTTTCCACGTGCCCACAGCGTGGGAGGGTGCGCGCGGCACTGTTTACAATGCAGGGAAAAAGGGGAAAGAAGGGGAGGAGGATGGAAGGAAAAGGGAAGAGGAAAAGGGAAAAAGCAAAGGAAAGAAAGCAGGCGTCAGGCGCAGCACCTGCCAGCAGGGGAAGGATAACC
>NW_011911033.1:0-2138 GCF_000151845.1 Pteropus vampyrus | reverse complement strand
CTCTTTTTAGACTAGAAAGTTAGTACCACTAACTTTCTTAGTCCCTATGGATTATTTAAATATTTATGCCTCTTGGGCAAACAAGCCCAAAGTAAAAACCCATAAATTCTAAAGCTTTCTTTAGAGCAGCTTATTAGTCCCCAAAAGTGTTATGTGTATTTCTTTTATTGTCAACTTTAATCATTTTTTCATTTTCGATGAATAACTATATTCTTAATGTTTTCTTTTCCTTTTCAATTTCTTGCCAATTTCATTTATTAAATTTAACCTTTATTTCCTTAGTGTTTTTCTTATAGCTCTCAATCCTCCCTGCTGTTTTTTTGCACCTGCCATAAAGCCATTATAATGATCTTTATTTCCTCCCTTCTCCATGTCTTTAATAAAGAAGGTTAAATTGGAGCACACAAAAATTGGTTACACATCAGTGACTAGTTAGTCAACTGTCAGGTTAAGTGGCAATGTTCATAAAAATCTAAATAAACGCAACCTATTTTTGAGAGCAAGATACACAACGTCAAGAGAAAGAAAGTCCTGCTTCAATTTGCATTTCTATTACTTTTAGAAAGATTCAGAGAAACGGCCAGATATTGAAAAGTAATAACCAGGGCTCCTTGCCCAATTTTATGTGATGCCTCTCCTGCCTTTGTTGAATGCCTGGCCAAGCTTACAGTCTTAATTGTGACAGTTTGCAGCCCTCTCAAGCTGCCAGTGTAGGAATCACAATGCTAGTAGTCAAGCAGATGGAGTTTGCTGATACGATTCTATTCTCTGACCTTTACCAAAAACACAATAGGGATCAATTATTTTCATTCCCCAATAGAGTCCAGAGGAAAGCTGGACTACAAATGTAGTGGAAAAAAATATGATGACTATGTACAAAATATACACATACAGGTGGCGTGCCAGAGAGAAGAGATAAATGGTAAGCAGGAGGATGAGGGGCAACAAAGAAAATCTCTGGACTGTGCTTCAGGTCAGGACTGCCAGGTGAAATGAATGGTGATAGATGTTCAGTTCTACTCTGCCTTTGACAAGTCTCCAAATATAAATCTTAAGAACAATGGGGATTAGAGCTTCTTCATCACCTACATGTAACAGTAACAAAAATAATTTTCAGTAACAGAAAGAAGAATGGTTCCAGAGCCCTTTTATGGAATTAGCCAGCCCTGCATGAGTCACCTTTTTTTTTTTTTTTTTTTTCCTTTTCAGGGAAGGTCTTACCAACTATAGTATCTCATGCTGCTGCATTTTAATAAGAGAACATGTGCAAAGCTCTATTTTTTTTTTAGTTGAAACCACCCTACCTGAACATGTTTAGTTGCTCTAGTAATGTCACTGTTCAAAACGCAAATGCCTTACACACCTGTGCTTGAAACTTCTTTAGAATATCTGCGAATCTCTTTGATTGTATGTAAAATGAAGTGGAGTACACATTGGTTTACTGAAAAGAATCTTCTTGAACCTAAAGTGAATTTACTGTTTATAATTTCTATTTGTAACCATACAAATAGCTGGTAACCATAGCTACCAGCTATTGCCTTTTTCCCATACACCAACCAATGTGCTAAACATTCTTCACAAGAAAACTGAGGTATGAAGAGGTCAGGTAACTCACCCAAGTTCACACAGCTACAAACTGAATATAGGTGCCACCACAAGAAACCGAAACAATGTCCAAGTTTCTCTGGGAGGTGTTCTCTAGTGGCATGAAGAAGCCCAATCTCCCATTCGACCAGGAATGAAAGGATCTCCTCGCCCAAACATGGCAACTGTTATACAACTGGTAGCAGGATGCTCTATCTCCAACCCCTGAGAAAAAGGGCGAAGCATGAAATTGCCTGCAGGCTCCTGGGGTAGGCTCCTATCTGGGGTATCAGTGGTATATCAGTCTTACTTGATTTTCATTATAATCTAATCTTTTGCTCAAAGCATTTTCTAATGGTGTCACTACCCTGTTACAAAACAAAAGCAAAAACAAATATCTTCTAATATATCTCCCAGTCCCGCTGGCAATTTCCTAGAGAATAGGTTTCAATTATTCTCCCAGGCTTGTCTTCCTTTATTCCACTTCTAACATCCTTGGTTTGGAGCAGCCATCACACTGCTAACAATTGCTCTATTCTTGCCTTGATTTTTCT
>NW_011911032.1:0-1061 GCF_000151845.1 Pteropus vampyrus | reverse complement strand
AAAAAAAAAAAGAAAGAAATTATCAAATTTATTACCAGTGGGATTCATATTGCATTGAGTGAGTTCATACTCTATCATAAATTTTAAAAATCCATTCTTTTCTTAGAGGAGATCATGGGGTTTGAAAAAAAGGACTTGACTTCAAAACCCTTTAACAAAGCTTTTTTTTTTTTTCATGTTTTAAATCTAAAATGATATATTAGAAATATCTTATACCAGTCCTTAAAAAAAAGATCAACCTGCAGTATTGCCAGTGGAAATGTCTTACAATATCTCTTATTTCAGGATATACTTTAAAAGTCTATCCCAGCTGCTAGTCATAGGTATAAGTGAACCCTAAATACAAGATGCAATTGTTACCAGAGTGATAGCATGTCAGCTGAGCAGTCACATAGCTCTACTCTGAGTGTGTCCACCTCTAAAGCATAGAATGAGCTACCATCATTTGCTCCCATATTCCTGCATTTACCTCTTAACTCCTATTCCTGCTGCACCCTTATTTCTTTAAGGTCAATTCACAAGAGAATAGTCAGTGATACAATTAAAATGTAAGGTAGATCCTGTCATTTCTCTGTCCAAAACTTCCAAAAACTCCCCATTTCCCTCAGAAGAAAAGCCCATGTCCTTAAAACCTCCTACAAGACCTTACATGATCCCACCCTCTATAACCTCTCTAGTCCTTCCGCTTGGAATGCCCTTCCCCATATCTAGAAATGGCAAGTTTTCTCATCAACTTGAGTTCTTTGCTCAAATGTCACCTTCTCAATAAAGCCGATTCTGATCACCTTATTTAAAATAGCTTCCAATCCTGACTCTCCCAACTTTCCTTACTTTGTTCTACTTTTTCTTTTTTCGAAATACTTATCATCATCTAATATGTTATATAATTTTCTTATTGTTTATGTTTATCATCTTCCCCATCTTTAACTCTGCTTAAATGTAAGCCCAATGGGGGCAGTTGGCCCTCTAAATTATTACAGCCACCTACAATACTATCTGATATACAGCAGGCACTCAAAAATATGTATTGGATGAACAAATAACTGCAGTAACTGATAAAT
>NW_011911031.1:0-3828 GCF_000151845.1 Pteropus vampyrus | reverse complement strand
ATGATACTTTCCTTGGTACTGTACTGTGTACTGTATATCACATGGATTTATAGGCTTTCGGATCGATTGACGCAACTGTCATCCATGTTACATCAGCAGGTTCTCCACCTCTTGGTGTCAGCAAAAAAAAAAAAAAAAATACTTTTACATTCAAGATAAAAATCACACTTTTGAAAGCACAGGTCATCTCAAAAAATTATGCTTAGGCAGGATTTTTCATATAAATAATTATCTATCGAGCAATCTATCAGATGCTGTTTTTTTCTTTTACCCTCTTTTTTTAAAAATTGGCTTTGTATGTTTTTAAAAAATAAAGAAACAAAAGGATAAACAAAACTCATCTCTAATAGCAGACTTGGTAAGAAAAACAAAACTTTTTTTCTGAAAAATAATATTCTTTCTTAAGTGATTATACTTTATCATTTAGGTTCCTGATTCAATAGATAGAAAATTTTTGATTATCTTCTATTAATATGCATTATCTGTGGTTATATATATTAATATTGAGTTTGCAGATAGGTACAAATAATCTATTAGCTTATTCATCCTTTTATCTCCTCTTGACATTTTGACTTCTTTTATTTCATGAAACCAAAGAATTTTAAATTTCTATTATAAGAAGTCCCCTGCCATTGGCCCAAAGTTTAACTAAATTAAAAATAAAACTCACTACTTTTTTTTGTTTCAGTGTGATTATCACAGCAATATAATAACATCAAAGAAAAGTTATAAAATAGAGACTCTCATATTGATTTCTACCTTCTAATACAGCTAATGTGGTATTTGAAGTACTTTTTGTAGTATTTCTCCATATGTAAATATTTTATTGTAATTATAGTTATAAAAAGTTGATATCCTCCTTTTTTCATTTGAGAGGTTTCTAGTAGCGATAGCCATTCTTTTTAATACGGGCTTGTAGCTGCACAAAGTCAAGGTCAGAGAACAGAAGTCTTTGCCTTTGGACATGAATCACGGTGGCTTTGGCAGTATCAGCATCTCCTCATGGAGACATCTGCTTGCCTGGACCTAGACGAACCCAATGGGGAATCCTCAAAATGCACCTTGGAAAAGCAGCGTGGGACCAGATTTGGAGGGTGTAGGGAACGGGTCAAAGGACAAAGGGTGGACCTGGACTTGTTGCCATAAAACACACAAAGTAGTATTTCTGGCCAGGAGCATGGCCTGGAGGCCCAGCTTTGGAAAGCTCAGCCGGCGGCTGGATGAGGGCTGGCCGAGGAAGAGAGGGTGGACGTGGGAACTTTGCCAGGCGTGCAGAGTGGTAACCCCTTGAGTTAAGGTCACAGAAGTAGAAACGGTGAAGAAATGCGACTCTATGTGAAGATGTGAAATGACAAGACTGGCCAAAAGACTTCTGCGGCTGAAATAAAAAACATAACCCAAAGGTCAAACACACTCTCACTCATCATCCCACGAACACTCTTCCTATCCACTCTTCCCTCTCAGCTCCCTAAGATAAGATAAGCCCCCATCAGCAGATTGCTCAGAGTCACAGGACACAGGCACTGGTCGGGTGGTCACTAAGCCTCCGAAGGAGGTGTCATTCTTTCGTACATTTCTTCTTTCTCCCCATTTCACGGGATTGGTAAACTTTCCACCCACGGCCCCTTCCAGGTTCTGCATGGCTGGGTGAAAAGTGGACTCGAGCACGCTTGGGCCCCAGCGTCTCTGTCTCAAGGCAGAGTTTCTGGTCTTAGGACAAGACTTGGAGGAGTGGTGGCCCGGGAAGAGCAGAGCAGGCAAGGCAGGCTGGGACAGGAGACCCCACTTAGCCTCCAGCCCGAGGGCCCACCAGACTGGAGGGCCAGGATCTTGTCCTGTTATTGCCACCAGACCCCGCTTCTCATTCAGGTGCTATCCGTGTCTGCGTGGCTATCTTGGGAAGCCCAAAGGGCAGAGAGAGGAAGACAGGATCAGAAGGCCTGTAGTGACTCCACGCTGACACCCACCCGATCTCCTACCGGCTGCCGAGTCTACGCAGCCCACAGGCAGTCTCTTCGCTACCTACCCAGTCTTAAACATACTCAACCTTTAAAATCAGGAGATTCCACACAAAAAATTTTGGATCGCCACCTCCTTTGTAAAAATTGTGTCATTGAGCCATACCGGGCCCTAATTCACAGGTGTCAATATTTGGCTGGGGCAGAGCAGGGATGTCCCCTGAGGACTGTGTTCCCCTCAGGGGTCCCCATCCCCAACCTCTCCCACCACCCAGAGCAGAGTCAGTTGCCTTTTATTTTCATGCTCTGGCCAATGATTTTCTAATACTGGCGAAGAGACAGATACATTCTTGTACCCATGTCCCTAGAAAAAGTAGAAACATGAAAGATTGAGAGAGTCTATATTCAAGAAAATGAAGATATATTCCTACAGATTTAATATGCAAAAATTAAAAGCAAAAAAATCTTTCCTCATTTAATTTTTCTCCTCATCGATGGAGGCATTTAGGCATGATGATCCCACTATCGATATGGCAAGACGGACAAGTGATTTCTTTATAGAAATTAAAATTGTTTATGTCGTGCATGTCTGCACAATAAAAAAAATGCCAAAATTTTGGCTCAAATGATTATCGTTATTATTTTTATTAGCATTATTAAGCACTAATTTACACAGAGTTCTCCACTAGAAGCTTCTGCATGTAACTATCCTCCAAACCCTTGGGGTAGGTTTCATCCTGCCCACTTTACAGATAAACAGGCTGAGGGAGATTAATTACCAAGCCTCTAACCTCAAAAGCAATAAGTGAGCCAAAATTAGAACCCAGGTCTCCTTTGACTCCAAGCCCGAGCTCTCCCTGGCATTACACTTCTCTGCATTAATATGCCAGTCAGAACCACAACAGAAAAAGTATCGTGACAATAATTTTACTTATTGTTTCAAAGCTATCAATTAATTGTACAAAAATTAAGATATGGGCAAAATTTACATATTATAGAACACAGAGTACAAGTGAGGTGAGTTACTAGTTTCTTACGTGAACCACCTGGCAAGGAATAAAGAGGCCTGTCACTGACGCCCATTTTCAGTGGCGCATTAGGGTCCTAAAGCCTGGCTAGCTCGGAGTATCTTCAAACTGTGTTCCCCGGAACCCTAAACATTCGTCAGAGGAGCTTCAGGGTCACCCGCTTCTTCCTGCGGCCAGAACAGTTCCACTGCTACCTGCCCCGTTGGCACCCACTTCCTAGGAAGTATAAGAAAATCTCTGACAGCTGCCACACGTTTGAAAACTAGTGAGCCGGTCCCATCTCTTCCTTTTGTAAAAGAAAAAAAAGAGATTTTTAGACATCTGAAATGACCTTCCTTAAATCATACACAGCTATCGGTGGCAGAGTTCGACCTAAAACTCTCTGAGAGCGTTGCTGCCTTGAAGGCGGAGGCTCTCAGGTCGGAGGTTACGCCAGGGACCCGCGGAAGTTTGAAGAGCTGGTGACATCGTGTTTCTGTATCACGCCACGCGCACCAGTTCACTGGCTGGTGTTTTTCTACCCAGTGTCACGCTTGGTTAAGCGTGTGCGGGCTTCAAAAGTTGAAAGATATTGCTCATTTTTTCCTAGGAATGTTAAGGTTTTTGTGACGCATTCCATCGTGTTCAGTTTGACTCATCTCTGAATTCTAAATAATGCTCATTTCTTTCCCAGTGTGGCGTGAACTTTCATTGTCCATCAGCTTTGGTGAACCATATGCAGGGAGGGTGCCTTCTATAAAAATAGCATTCCGTGAACGATTAGGTCATACAAAGTAAGCTAGACTTTAACCAGCTACTTTTATACATATATGAAAGAAAACAAAACAAAACAAAATATATAT
>NW_011911030.1:0-1836 GCF_000151845.1 Pteropus vampyrus | reverse complement strand
AAGGAAGGAAGGAAGGAAGGAAGGAAGGAAGGAAGGAAGGAAGGAAGGAAGGAAGGAAGGAAAGAAGGAAATGAGAAAACAAAGATTTCTTTCAAAAGTATGCAGTTCTCACTTTGGAGTTAAGAAAAAAATATATATGTGTGTATATACATATATATACACATAAACATTTCTTTATATACACTCATAGAGATTCTAGTTTACTGCTCAAGTCCTTAACCATGTGGAAAGAGGCTGTTTGTCTGCATCTGATGGAGTTCAGTCCTACAGTACTCCATGTCAAAGGTGGATTTCTGCAGGATTCATTTTCAGTTCTCAGCATTCATTTTATAGAGCTCAATCAAGCCATAAGTTTTAGATTGTTCTGAGCAATAAACCATTGGTGCTATTCCTTCATTGCAGTTTATCAAGGATTCAAATTATGGCAGGTATTCCTTTTCCACTACTGATAAATTCTTTTATCTCAACAGTAATTTTTGACTGAGATTTATTGACCCTCCTCTCTTTCCTCATAACAGGCAACTAGCAATCTCTTATTCAGACCTTCAATTCTACTTGTCACAAACTCACGTGGAAAAAGAAAAATTGACCCAAGTCTGGATTAGGACAGAAACTTGGTTCACTTTGATATTTACAAATCTTTTTTGAAAAAAAAAATTATCATCCCTGATAAAAGCCTTAATTAATTTTCAAATAAATTTTAATGGGAATAAGACCACTTCCTAGAACTCGGCTATCTATTCCCTCAGTGGACTGTTCATCCTGGGAGGGGTCTAATTACCTCTCACTAGTCTCAAATTCATAATAATTTTTAAATGAATTTTTTTCCTCCGATATTGTACAATGGTTATCTAACCATCCACTTTTCCTAGAGTATTTTCCAAAGAAAGGTAGATCTAACCTTAAACTGATCTAAGTCTTTTTTCTGCAGCCAGATAGTTAGAAAATTTTGACACATACACAAGAAAGGCTAAGTTGTCTAAAATGAATTTCATCATGTTAATTTTTTCAATTACTTTCTGTTTCATATTCATCTCTTCTGCAACCTGACTAGTTTTTAAATACTTTGATGGCAGAGGACACAAAAATATTTTTATTTTTCATTGTTTTTGAGTCCTGGTTTCTAAAACAGTGCCTACCACATACTCAGTGCTGACTAAATAAAGACCAATAACAAGAGTGAGAAACAGGCAGAAAGGTAGGGCATAAAGAAATATTAAAGAGACAGTGGAAGGAAATGAAGTTGGTACACCAATGCATATGTAAGTATATGAAATGCCTTTCCAATACAATAGACCAAGAGCATAATGAAACATTAAGGTGCAAGTTATTCAAGTTCTGAGGTAGTACATACCCAAGAAGGCAAATTAAAAAACAAACAAACGAATGAACATTTTTTGGGGTTACAAAGTAGAGAATATATTGAAGATGGCTAACAGAGGGTTTTGTTGCATTACAAACTTGGAAACTCATTGAGGATGGTTAAAAAAATATTAAAATAATAAAAATAATTCTCATGGTTTAGGCCAGAATAAGGAGACCATGATATGTCCCAGGAATTTCTCCGAAGTCCAAGAAGAAAACCTGCTATTAAGTTTTACTGTGGAGGTAGCACATTGTACGCCAACATGTATTCGAAAAACCTGACATATATGTGATATAAATATGGCACTAACCGGCAGATTTGATTTTATTGTAATCTGAAACCCCTCTATCATCCTGAGAAACAGATTCCTCAAGCCACCGATATGTTTAAAGCAGTTTAGAGTCAGATGAGTAGCAGCAACAAAATGTGCATCTCTGGGCTGTACATTTGATGGGCTGAAAACATACATG
>NW_011911029.1:0-1931 GCF_000151845.1 Pteropus vampyrus | reverse complement strand
GGAAGCGAAGTTGACTCTGAAGAATCTAATAGTTCTGGGTTTGCTAGTAAAGTGTAACTAAAAAGACACAGAATAGCACAAGTGACTTTCTAATTCCCAGTCTCCAGGACAGATATTCACATACTATGTACAGGTGTAGTGTGATTGATTATCTGTTCAGGTATACCTTCTTCCTGGCTGTGGCACTGTTCTCATCAGTCACTGCCGATGCCATATTAGTTTTTAAACATTATAAAGATCACTTGTTCTGCAAATGGGTGATTGCCCTTAGGGAAATCCAGAACCCGTAACAAGATATGATGCCAGGTCAATGATATGGAGGCTCAACTGTACTTCTATCTATAACTATAACAGCCTAAACTTCTGAAGACAAGACCCCATTCCCCAAATGATCAAAATGAAAAATGGCAGTAGAGTTCATTTTTCTGTATTTTGTTTGGTAGATAGCCACTATGATTATTATAAACATTGTCAGTAAGCTTTCTCAGAGTGTTTACAAGTGGAGTGGCTATAGTGCTATAAATAAATGAACAACAAAACAGTAGAAATACCAGCTTCATCAGGTATTATAAAGAGAATGAAATTAATGAATATGTGTAACCTCTTACCTCAACTCTGGCATACAGTAAGTACTTGATAAATGGTAAGGAATATGGGGAAAAGTATTTCTCTATGTTTTTCAGATAGACAATAACTTAATTTTTAACAATGTATATTTCTCCACCAAATGAATGTACTATGATGTTTTTAATAATGTCATTATAGTTGGACATTTAGGTTATTTTGAAATTTTTGCAATTGTAAACAAACATCATGAACATTTGTCTGTACAACACTGTTTTTTCATTTTGGATTATTCTACATTCTAGATTTTATCAGCTGGACTGGCTGCCTCAAAGGGGTAAATTTTTTAAACACCCTATTACAAATAGTCCTCTTTTCCTTATTTATTATCTGCATACTGATATTGGTAAACTACCTCTGGTGCCTGACTTTAAGTTTAGAGAGTTGTCATATTTATGAAAAAGATTAATAAAAGTACTACATAGCATGTCATAAATGTGAAAAAAAACATATAATTTCAGACTTCAAGTAGGAATAGAAAGTGGAATTGGGAATTCAAGGAATAATTTAGATCGTTTTGTCAGAAAAAGCACAAGCTCAGGAATATGTAGTAGTATATTTGCAGACATTAAGCGATGAATTTTTCTGAAATGAACTATTCATTCACATGCAGAAATAATGGAGCCTCAATGGAGAATCAAAAGTAGGCAGAGACCAGACAGGAAAGTACCTTCAATATTAGCTAACACATCTCGGCTTTACTATCTAGGCAACTAAAAGAAAAGTTAAGGTTTCTCAGTATGAAGTTGATATGCAAAAAAAGTATTATAGAAACCTGTGATTTTTAGATTGTAAGTGAGGTGTGGATTGCAAGTGATTAAAAATAGAGCAAAATTCCAGAAGCCGTAGATTATCATTAAGAATCTAGAAGTGTTTACTATACAACAGAGAAAATACTTGAAAGAAATAACTATTGTTCTTATTTTATGTGTTAAAGATGTTGGATTAAATGTAACATAAAAATTGATAGATATTAAAATAAAAAATAACCACAGATATTAAAATAAAAAATAACCACAGATATTAAAATAAATAACCATGTGTCAGTCACTGGATGAAGTGATTTACATTTTTTAATCGCATTTAACCTTCTTCAAAACCCTTTGTTTTAGAAAATATGATTATATCAATTTTATAGAAGAGAAAAGAGCAGTTTAGAGAGGATAAACTCCTTATTTCATGCAGATTACAAGTGACAAAGCCAGGATTTGAACCCAGTTCTACCTGGCTCTTGTGTATATACACTTTATTTCTTCAAGTGTGGACATGATTTATTTATTTAAAAAACTTTTAGAAGTCCATGCAAA
>NW_011911028.1:0-1651 GCF_000151845.1 Pteropus vampyrus | reverse complement strand
AATAAATGGTAGTGATGATTACAAAAATTACGATTGGTTCAGAAATTGCATTTGTGGGAAAATAAAGATATCTTTCTTATATGCTAGAGTGGTATGGGTTCATTGCCATACCTTTCACTTTCTAGAACCTATCTTGTCTTGAAATTTGAGGACTGACACTCAGACTGATAAACCCTGAGATCACTTGATCCTCTGCAGTAAAGGACAATAAAAGAATCATGACCTTTCCCTTATTTCAGAACCTGGTTGGCTTGCCAACACATATTTGTTGATTTATTGATGACAGCCATTCATCAATAGAGGTGATATCTCATTGCAGGTTTAACTTACATTTCCCTGGTGATTAGGGATGTTGAGCATCTTTTCATATGTCTATTGGCATCGTGTATGTCCTCTTTGGACAAATGTCTATTCAGGTCCTCTGCCCATTTTTAAATTGGATCATTAGTTATTTTTGGTCTTAAGTTGCATGAGTTCTTTATAAAATTTGGATATTAATCCCTTATCAGATGTATCATTTGTGAATATCTCTTCCCATTCAGTAATAACGTTGTACCGTGTCTGATGGTTATTAGCCTTACATGGTGACCATTTCTTTAGGAATATAATATTGAATAACTATGCTGTATATCTGACACTAATATAATATTGTATGTTACCTATATTTTCATAACATTTTCTTAAGAGAAAAAAATAAAACACAAGAGATTGTTGTTACAAAAAAAAAATAATCAACCTTCATTGTATCTCATTCTTCTTTGGAATGCAGGCTAAACTTTCAATGTGGGTAAATGCACACAGCGCAATATGCTCCTGCCTATCCCCATACCCTCAGCTTCTCCAGTTCCTTTGACTTCTTGCTTTTTGCCCTTGGAATACTAGACTTGGACACAGAGCATTTTTACTACTTTGGGTCCCTTTTTCTGGAAAGGACATTATATGCCAGAAAGAAGAACTGAGTTATATCGTTTAAATCTCACATCACTTGGAACTGATGTATTGTTGGCTCATGAGGTATTCAGTGGTCTTGTTGGCATGATAGAGGGTCATGTTATTTATTTCATGATCATTTATTAACTTCCTTCTGTGTTTCAAGCAAGGTGCTGAGATGGAGAGGTAAGACAGACTCCTTGTCTTCAGACTGGGAAGAGATTAAACCAGTTCAGTGTTGAACAGCATGGTCAGGGTAGAAGGAAAGCTCAGCTGGGGAGTTCTGGACTGAACTCGAACATGTCAGGGAGATGGGAGCCACTGGGCTTTGTAGAAAAAGCAATTCATTCACCTAGCAAAGGAATGAGTGCATGAGCACCCCAACGGAGAGAGATGTGTGCTTGAACTTGGTCTATGACGCCGGGTCTAGGCTTGCCAAGGGGAAAATTTGCTCGGTACATTCGATGATGTTGTCACACTTTATTGCGATCACTCCCAAAACACTTCAAAGAAGGAAAGTGGGAGAGGGTACCCCTCCCAGGCCATCTCCAGAGCACAGTGGTGAGGCCAGTACAGATCAGCAGGAGAGGATGGCTGGGCCGAGAAAGCCTTTGTAGCCTGTGAGCTTCCTTGAGTGAGAGAGGACACAGTGAGTGTCTGTCTTGGTTTTCTTAGCATGCCTCTGGACCTGACATGGCAATAAACGACAAGCTCCCCATCA
>NW_011911027.1:0-2095 GCF_000151845.1 Pteropus vampyrus | reverse complement strand
GGGAATTCTTATCACAGAAAAAATAAATCATGGTTAAGGAAAAATTATGGTCAACTTTCTGTTAAAAATAAAATGATAGTTAAAACAAATCATTTTTAATAGACTAGATTAGATTAATTGCTTTGCAAATTTACCATGGGTAGGATGCATCAAGATCCTGGGAGATGTTCATTTCTCCAGAAGGAGGGAACAGCTGATTAACACTAACTGCCAACTTCAAAAGGAAAGGAACTAGACTTTAGATCTGGATTGCAGTTGGGAGGAAGAAGGCTAGAGGGAAACTAGGGGAGTTAGTCTCTAGATTCCTTTACTTTGTTTCTTTGAGAGCAATTCCTGGCATGGTGACAAGTGGAGTCAGTCTATTTCCAGGAAGACTATAAGAGAGAGCTAGAAGTGAGCGTCACTGCAGCTCTCTTAAAGTGGAGGGGGAGGGGGATGTGGCAAAGAACATTCATGAAATTTACCTTTAGGAGACAATATAGTAGGTGTTTTTCTTGGACAGCTTTATCAGAGTCCGGCTGTAAATAATGTAACCGCTGTAAACAGTATTGTCAGTTCAGTTCAAACATTTCATTAAAAATTCCTAAAACTCTAGCATTATGATCCAGATGAAAACATTAGGCAGATTTCTTTCCTGTTAGCCTGACAAGTTAATTTTGAATTGATGAACATTATACAAATCAAAATAACTAAAATCAGATTTTTTCAAACATCTTTCCTCATAACTGGCAAACACAAATGTAAGTCATCTAAAAAGTACTTTGAGTTTCATATCATCACTTTTCTAGGCAGGAATGAGTAGTTATAGACTAACTTTTCAAAAACTATCATTGCAATAATTGTGCATTCATTCATTTCTAGGAGGTTTGTGTTACTCTGCCCATTTCAAAGATTCAGAAATTCAGAGTAGAGAAGTCGCTTGGTAGGCAACATGGGTTTTAAGTATTAAATCTAAAGTTTGAACCCAAGGCAGTTGATTCTAAATACCATGCTCTTTGAACCAACCACACCACACCCTGATTTTTAAATTAATTTTTTTAAATTATAAAAGCAATGTGTGCTTAAGGCAAACAATACATACATATGAGGGATATATATACATATATACATACATATAACATATATACATATATATATTTGTATTTTACATAGATGTGTCTAACAGTAATATGGTTGATAGATGGAAAAGAAAGGGCACCTTGGAAGAAGAGAAGCTAGTTAGGAAACTATTTCAGTAATCCTGATAAGAAATGATAAGAACTAGAATTAAGTGACACTGGCAATAGAAAACTTATAAAGGACAGATATAAGGGGGACAAAAACCTATAAGAATTAATAACTCATTGAAATGAAAAGGTCATTGAAATGAGAGATGGGAGAACTAAGAATGGCTTCTAGGTTTTTCTCTTGGGCAACATGGTGATGGAGAGATGGAGAACCAGAAAGGTAAAGAATTGGTTAAAGGGATCAGGAATGAGTTTAGTATTGGCCATAGCAAAATTTGTGATCCCTTTGGAATATCCAGGTGGAGGTATCTGTTAATTATACATGAATCTAGGGTTTAGTGTAGAGTTCCAGGTTAGTGACATAAATTTGGGAATCATAAGCCTGTTGACAGAGGTTGAAATCAGAGTACAGGTGTCACCCAGAGATATTATATAAAAGGAGAGAGTAATTGGCTGAAAGCAGAGCTCTAGAGAACAGTAGCATTTAAGGATCAAAGAAGACTGAAAAGGAATGGCTAGAGAAGTGGAGTAAAAACTTGGCCAAAATATTACTAATACTAAGGGAAGAGAATTTTAGAAGAAAAGGAAAAAGATGCAGAAAGAGCACCTAATTGAAAATCTGGCATTTCTCTAGATTAACTTCGCAATTTATAAAATTGACTGAAAATAGAATTTCATTTTATCAAAATATTCTTTGGAATTTTGTTAGTGGATTTATAATATTTTATATATTAGGTAACTATGTGATATTTTAAGGCATAGATAATAAACATAAGTAACTGTAGAATGTGGCAGCGAATGTATATTACTGGCATGGCCCTTACTGATGAAGTGTGGTCCATTTGTTTTATTTTTTGAGCTTTCTTCTC
>NW_011911026.1:0-1503 GCF_000151845.1 Pteropus vampyrus | reverse complement strand
ACATATACATGTGTATAAATTAATTCCACAAAGGTCATGAGGTATCCTTTTCTTATTTCATTGGTATGGAATAATGCAAAAATATAAGAGCACATTATAGTGCCATTTTTTTTTTAAGTTTTAAAGAAAAAATAGTATATAACATTGGTGCATCAAGCCCTGACAATTAACAAATGTATTACACTTATAATTTTTTGTTCATATTTTTTTAAAGTAAAGAAAATAAGACTCAATAAAGTAAAAGTTGTATATTCTCCTCCTCAGGCCCATTCCCTAGTCCACTCCAGAGGCAACTATAATTATGAATTGACATAACCCTTCCAATCTGTGTTTTTAAGTCTCATATTACATGTACATAAATACATCTATGTGTATATGTGTGTGTTAAAATGTCGATAAATGGTATGATTCTGAACATATTTTTCACTATTTACTTTTTACATTCAACATTGTTTTTGAGGTTTATCCATGTCAGTGCATATTAATCTAAATCATTCATTCATAGATACCACCTTTTTAAAAATCTTTTTTCCAAATGGTGGACGGAAGATAATGTTTTTTCTTTGTTAACATTGGGCATACACAATGTTTCTCTCTCTTTGTGAACACATTCAAGAGCATAACCGGGGTCCTAATTTTATTTGAACATTTCTATTCTTTTAAATCTTTTCTCTTTGAACCTATTCCATTTTTCTTATATTTTGAAAATATTTATTCAGATTTGTGATCTAAAAAAGTAGTGACAGCAGCAAATCTAACTTTATGGTTCTTTCTATTCCTGCATAGCTATTATTAGCCGGTGTAAACTGATTTGCTTTTAAATAGTTGATGGCTCTATTGCAGGGTGTTTTAATAATTATTACTTTAAACCTATTAAATTAAACTACTATTTAGTGTCTCTTTCTGTATCATTCTGTATAGATGTCATTATATCTTTTTGTTTGAATCTTAGTATTTCGGATTTGGTTACAAAAGCCTTTACTTCAGAAAATATTTTAAGTCATTCCAAGGCAGTATATCCATCAACAACCAGAAATCCATTATTTTGGGTTAGGAAGTGACAATTTTCTTTAGTTCGCATTACATTTCCTGGAGATAATCATATTGATTGATTGATAATTGTTTAATAGAACTACACAAGGTACAGGTTAAGTGAGATTCTAAGGGTTCTTACTCTTTACTTTTTATATATTTATATCACTTAAATCCCTGGAGCACAACCAAGGCTAGAGCAGTACATTTAAGTAAGACTTCCCTAAAAGCTATAGATGCTAAAAAGGGAGCTGAATATTGAGATGAGCACCACTAATTTGACTTACAAATGTGGTCCACCCACCAGCAGCTGGGCTGCTATCTGCCTGTGGCTGCCCTGCTCCCATCCAGCCTCAGCAGTAGCACAGGGGGTTACGGAAAGAATCTTCTCCTGGTCCAAGGGCTTGAGGTACCTGAGGCTCTGGAGGCCAAGGTGGTGATGGCAGTGTTACTGGGGAGGTCTCCAAGAAG
>NW_011911025.1:0-1710 GCF_000151845.1 Pteropus vampyrus | reverse complement strand
TGTGAGAGAAGCTGTAGCAAGAGCCTCTGGTCCTGCATACTAATTGGCCTACTTAAATGACTCTTCATCTCCTCCCTCCAACTGCAATAATCTCCTCTTCCGAAATCTCCTGTTCATAGTGGAGGAGGCTTGCTGCCATGGCAACCAAGCCTTCTAATGCTGGGAAAACTCACCATAGCGATGTGGGGAGAAAAATTCCACTGTCGAATTTCCAAAGCAGGGCTCAAAAGGGAGGGAGAGGGAGAACAAAGGCTTTAGGAATGAGGTGGTGGGAGGTGGGGAGCTTCCCTGGTTGAAGACCTGGGGTGTTCTATACAAACGTGCATCCAGACACATAAACCCAAAGAGACAAGACCAGACAGGGCTGGCCCCTGCGAGACTCCACCTACATATGCTAATATTAATATTGCTTCATCCACAGGCTCCCAACACAGAGGAATGAGGGTAGAAACACGTCTGCAAAAGCTTGTCTCTTTAATGAAATGTTCCCTATGTACTCACTAAAACATAGTACAGAGGTAGACTGTGCCTGATCAAAATGTGGACTTTGTCACTGAGAGTTTTATTATTGTTTTTGTTCTTCTAGAAAATCATATTTGAAACACAATTATATCTCTTTTGTAAAGAGAGGAAATAATATTCAATCTAACATTTGCGGGTCCCTCCTAAATTGCTCCAGCAGAGGAGCATATCCACTCTGGTATGCTCGCTTGGAGGCAGCTTGATCCCCCCACAGTGTGACCCAAGACTTGTTGACATTGCTAAGGGGAAAGACGGCAGGCCAACTGCACTTGGAGCCTCTGCAGTCCCTTTAAGAGGACAAAAAAGCAACAGACAAGAGTGTTTGGTGATCCCCTCTAATTCTAGGGAGCCCCTTAGCATTATCTGAAGCTCTGTCCTTCCTGAAATACTTTAATTCATTCTCCTATGTTCTTTAAAATTTCCTTTCAGGTCCCTTTTCTTCCTGTTTCTAAAGCAAGACAGTGCCTTTTGCTTCATGAGCCCACAGCATCGTTTCTGAAACACTCCAATGTTAAGGAGCTGGCACACATAATCTCAAAAGGGGTGTTTAGTTCTCAAAACCAAAGCAAACACACACAACTGTTCTCTTTGGGACCAACGTGGGAGAGAGTTTCTAAAGGCTGACCACAAGCTGATTGTGTTTCTGACGGCCCCCTTCTCTCAAAGTAGTGGGCAAATTCCACCATGCCTTTATCTGTGCCTGACAACTCCCAGAAACAAGCCAGGGCTGGGAGCTGGCTTCAGATCCAAGTCAGGAAACTCAGAGCAGGAGACAGCCTGAGCTTGGAGAATGAAGCTCTGGAAACCACACAAAAACAGGAGGCAATTGGTTTTCAGAAGGAGCAAACGGTACAGAGAAAAGCCTTATTCAGTGGTATTAAATAAGATATACAACAATGTCACATTTACCTTTGTCCCTCTAATGTCATTTCTGACACAAAGACTTTGTAACATGCTTGACTCCCAAGCCCTGGCTTTCAGTGTGACATTTGAAAATCTTTCATTCATTTCTCTTCAACAAATATTTATTGAACAAACTCTGCTAGATGCCAGAAATACAAAGACGAATATCTACCTGGCCTTCTTTTAGAGGGTATTGGAAATAATAGCAATCTCTTAACATTTGCAGACTACTTCCAGTTTCCAACACACTACACACATCATCTAATTTAATCCCTGGGATCAGCC
>NW_011911024.1:0-1410 GCF_000151845.1 Pteropus vampyrus | reverse complement strand
GCCCTTTTTATTTTTGTACATCTTGGCAGTACTGTTCTGTAATGCTGAATGTGTTGTAGTCATTATTAACTTTACAAGAAACCATTCAGCACCATCACACCCATTGCGGTATCTCCTTCAGCATTAGTTTAAAAACAGCAAAAGATCATTTTAAAAATGAATAACAAAAAGCGCTGAGTTTTAGACATGCAGAATTATCTTGACTTTTACTGATAACGCTAAACATGTTTTTTCTAAATCGTCCTCACCGCCTCATGTAACATGGTTTCAACATCCAGGTTGCTCTCTTTTGAGTATGCTCCATTTTGTTTTTGTTTCTTTTAAAGTGTGTTATGCGAAACGGGGCAGAACACTCTACGTATGGCTCCCATAGTGAATGTTCACACACTTTATTCCTGTCACAGTAGAAAGCTTTTTTTGTTTGTTTGTTTGTGCAGTTGATGTTACAAAATGAATAAGACACATATGAAGCAAATCATTATACTGCGGCATGATAATGCTAAAACAGACGAGACTGCTGAGTGCTCACCCACAGTGGGTAACTATGGGAAAGACCGTTTGCCCCCAGAAGGCAGGAATCAGGTGTGTCTTGTTCACTGTGATGTCCCCAGAACCTAGAACAGTCCCGCTGCATAATAGGTGCTCACTAGAAATGTCAGTGACTCTCGGAAATTAGCTGGTTCGAAACCATACCTGGGTAAAATAAGTGCTGTTTCCCCAAACGAAACATGTTGCTCTCTAAAGCAAATGAGTCTGTTTAGAGATTTTGTTTTTACTCAGTAGTCCACTCCATGTATTTAAGAGGTGCAGAGATACTGCATGGCCAGCGTCATCCCTGTCATGATAATCAGCGAATGCTTGCTCTGTTTTCATCCTGCTGTAAAAGAAAATGAGAACTTAGGCCCTTAGGAGCTGGTACAGTGAAGAAGTAGCTGGTTACGCACTGTCTCTGGCACTTTTCCCCAAGAAGCTACTGTAATAAGAGGTACAGATAGAACAGACCAAAAAAAAAAAAAAATTAATGGGAAAAAAGTTAATGGCAAGTTCTAGCAGGAAGTCTAGAACAACTTCACATGCAAAAACTTGTCGTATTCTTCCCAATATTTTAATATCCATAGCCCATATTTTTCTTTAACAATGTTAAAGTTTAAATCAAAAAGTGTTCTCAAATCCAGTAGGTTCTGTGTGAAAGGGCCCATCTAAAGTGCTTTAGACCCTTTACCTGTGTCCCTGTAGGTCACATTTAACCACAAGAAGTGCCTTTCCACAGTTTGAAGCATGAGGCGAATGACACTCTCAAGAAATGAAAGACATGGTAGACCATAAAAAATTGTTGAGTATTTTTCCCTGTTTGAACTTTAGAAGAAGAAAATTAAGTTGCCGTTCGAGTCCAAGATGCCAAGAATGTCA
>NW_011911023.1:0-3466 GCF_000151845.1 Pteropus vampyrus | reverse complement strand
CGTCTGCTGGGGCGTCATAGGTCCCAACCGGTCCATCTCCCGGAGAGCAGCCAGCAATTGGCGGATCGCAAATCCCTGCCCGCAAAGGGCTCCGCGCCCGGCCCAGGGCGGGCAGGAGCCAAGAGCGAGTTTCTGCTCCTCCCGCCATTGCGGGGAGTCCCGCACGGCGTGCACTGCGGGCGGGGAGCCGCCGCCACCGAGTCCCCTTCGACACGCTTCCCCCAACGCCCTGCGCCGGGCGCGTGACTGGGGGAGGCCCGAGCAGGCTGCTTTGCAGGTTTCGCCCAGATTGTGTGTTTGCGACCTTGATTCTGGGGTGCGTGCGAAGGCTGCGTGCCACGTGCAGGGCGGGGAGGCCGAGGGACCCCCGCTGGGCCTGACCGCTGGCCCAGGGCTGGCCGGCACGCGGCGAGGAAGGCTCAGGGCTGCGGGGCTTCGCCTGGCGGTCGTCACACCTGGTAAGTGGGCAGAGGCGGAGCAAGAAGCAGTGGGAGGCCAGACAGTGGCCGCCTGGGCAGCGGGAGGAGAGCACAGGGGTTTGACGGCCTTTGTCAATAGCTGGCCACTTCCTGTCACCACTTCTCAAAGACAGCACAGGTCCCGTTAATGGGGACGCATCAAAGGGGCCACAGAGCAGGGCGTGTGCGCGTCACAGTGAGAAGTCGGAGGGCCAGGTGTGCACACGTGCGCACACGTGCACACATGTGTTCTGCACGCGCCTGCACGCGTGTCCCAGGTGCAGATGCGGAGGAAGAGTGAGCGGCTGCGTCTCTGACGACGAGTCAGCCCCTCCCCCTCACAGCCCAGGTTTCCTCAGGGGCCTGGGGACCAGCCTCTGACACGTGAACACCTGGGGAGGCGGCTTGGTCTCCATGTCCCTGGGGTAGGGGGCCCACGCTGGACCCAGCCGGGGTGGCCTCTGCACGCCATGATGGAGTCAGGACGGAGTGTCCCCGGCAGAGGCACCAGCAGGCCCCCTGGCTGGCGGTGGAGCCGCGTCCGTCTCGAGAGCGTGCGTGGAGTGAGCCGTGTGCGTGGCCGCGTCCGGCAGCCCCGTCCGGGACGTCTTAGTCGGCCGGGCAGTGAGCTCATGTCCTGGAGGAGCGCTTTGGGTTGGCAGAAGAGTCTGCTTTTGATTTTCCCTGTATTTCTCCAGCGGGGGGTGTGTGTGCATGCACGCGTGCATGCGTGTGCGCGTGTCCCAGGTGCAGATGCGGAGGAAGAGTGAGCGGCTGCGTCTCTGACGCCGAGTCAGCCCCTCCCTCTCACAGCCCAGGTTTCCTCACGGGCCTGGGGACCAGCCTCCTGACACGTGAACACCTGGGGAGGTGGCTTGGTCTCCGTGTCCCTGGGGTAGGGGGCCCACGCTGGACCCAGCCGGGGTGGCCTCTGCACGCCATGATGGAGTCAGGACGGAGTGTCCCCGGCAGAGGCACCAGCAGGCCCCCTGGCTGGCGGTCAAGCCGCGTTGTCTCGAGAGTGTGCGTGGAGTGAGCCGTGTGCGTGGCCGCGTCCGGCAGCCCCGTCCGGGACGTCTTAGTCGGCCGGGCAGTGAGCTCATGTCCTGGAGGAGCGCTTTGGGTTGGCAGAAGAGTCTGCTTTTGATTTTCCCTGTATTTCTCCAGCGGGGGGTGTGTGTGCATGCACGCGTGCATGCGTGTGCGCGTGTGTGCGCACGTGTTCGGGTACGCATTCACACACGTGAGCGTGTGTCAAGAATGAAGCGGGCCACTCTGGTCCCCGCACAGCCCGTGGGCTTTGAGCTTCAGCCCCGGGGAGGAAGAGGCATCCCGGGGACCGGAGGGGCTAAGTGTGGGTGGGGGGCGGGCGGGGGCACCCACCTTGACTGAGAGCTCCTGGAGGCAGAGCCTGGGGGTGACTCCATCGTCCTCTGTCGCTGGCCCCGCCTGGGCCTGACCCGGAGTCTCCGAGCTCCTGAGAGCCTCCCCTCACGTGGCGAGACGCCGCGGCTCCCTGCCCCTGAGCATGGTGGCCGCCCGCCCCCTCCCCACTCACTCGCGGTCACTCGGCCAGCAGCGCTCAGCGCTGGGAGAAAAGCAATTTCAAAGTAGATGAGGACAGAAATGATGGTCCTGATGCTTGGCCCGACATCATAAAAGGGAGCGAGACCAGAGAAAACGAGAAAATAAACCTCAGGAACCGTGATTGAGTTCGCGGTTCCGTGTGCTGCGGCAGTCAGGGGTTGGGGGGAAATTATGATACATTTTAAGTGTATAAGAAAGAGCCAAAAAAACCTAACAGAGACGTCCGCGCCCACAGCACGCGATACGCTGACATTTAGTCCCTCGCGCTTCCGACTCTTACTAAGAAAACTGGTTTTAAGAAGTAAACAGCGGCCGTGCGTTGGCCGGGCTGCCCACGGCACGACCTGTCTCTGTGGACACTTTCTGTGGCTCAGTGCTTCACGTTTTAAGGAACGTGTCGCCACCTTGGAACTGTCTTCTTCACGCGACGTCCCGAGGCTGCGTTATCCCTTGCTCGGGCGGCGTGTGCGGGGCCACGCGTGAATTATTCCCCCGCCTTCGGGCGTTTTCCGGTGACGCTCATCACCGTGACTTCTGCGAGACGTGTTCCCGCCTCTGCTCCCCTGTGGAGGTGCTACCACGTTATTGGCCTTTGAATGTCTCCTTCTTCCCTCAAAAGGGCTTTGAAAACTTATAAAATGTCTCAGGACTTTTCAAGCTGAGATCCGAATTTGCGATCGTGTGTTCAACAGCTGCATGGAACGCCCTGCACGCCGCCGTATTTTAGCATGTGCTTTCGCCACCTTTTCTGGGAGCCTCCCGAGCCGGTCATCGGATTGACGGAGAACATCATGGCCAAGGTCACTCGTCACTCTCCAACCTACCTGGCGAGTCAAACCGGGCTAATGTCAAAAAAGCCTGACTTTCAGAATAAATCTGTCAAGACGCACTTCTGTATTCTGATTCTCACATATGTAGTTTGATGGGGAGAGAGAGAGAGAGAGAGACTGGAACATACTCTTTCGTGACTTTGTGGCTTGGGCGAACTAAGAGCTGACATCTTAAATCGTCCTCACCAAAGCTCTCGGTGAAACAGATCAGGATGAAATTAAGATTTGCGGTGGGTGAGAATTTCTGCTTCGTTTCATTTGCTAGAAAAGCGACTGGACGGGACGGTGGGGAGTAGGCGCGGGCGCGGCCCCACGTCCCGGGTGTGGCAGCCGGCCGGGGGAGCGACAGCGTCTGGGGGCCCAGGACCCCCTCCTCGCGCTGTGCTGCAGACCCAAGCTCAGGGAAGCATCGGAGCCGGAGCCGAATCACAAAGACGGGGACTGGAAAGGACGAGGCCGGCACCGTTTTTCACACGATTACACATCGAAAGAACCTTTCAAAGTCAATAAACTATAACAATCAATAAGTGAATTTACCAAGGTCACTCGAATTCTGCTTCATATGCAAAAATCAATTGTATTTTTTTTTTT
>NW_011911022.1:0-1958 GCF_000151845.1 Pteropus vampyrus | reverse complement strand
GGACGGGACGCTCAGCAGCTGTCCCGTGTGGCAGGGGCGAGAAAGGCAGGCTTTCGGGGGGCAGAATCGTTGCAGTCCAGGGTGAGGACCCACGACAGGGTGCCACCCACTGGCCTGCAGGAGCTCCGAGGAGGGCAGCCAGCCCAGACTGAGGTGGTGGCAGGCCAGGGGGCACAGAGGCTGGGACTGATTTGTAGAACAAATAGGAATTAGCTCAGGGAAGAGGCTGCAGGAGGCTCTGGGCAGAAGGGCCCAGACTTGAGCGGCCTGGGCGGGCACAGACTGTGCTGGTTAGGTCGGTAGGGAGCACGCACGTCCTGAGGCCCTTGCTAGTGTCATTCATTGATGGCTTAAAGCGGGGGAGTGACCTGGTCCAGTTGGTAACTGAGAATGACGTTTCCGAAGGCCCTGAAAGCACCTCCCAAGAGGGTTCTTCAGGGGACTAGGTATCCAGAAGGGCCAGGTCATACGAGGTCAAGTGAATCACAACAACAATGAATCAACTTTATTAAACTGTAATATGCCAGCACTAACATATGCATACACATATGTTTACATGTATGTGCATATGTGTGCACATGGGTATATATACACATACACACACAAATATCTCATTTAATCCTCACATCGATAAATTGCTCTGGGTGCTATGACTCCGCATCTTTCAGATTGGGTGATTTGCCCCGGGGTGCACCGCTGGCGGGTCACGGAACCGGCTTCCCACCGAGACGGCCTCTCTCTGCCACGCCTTGCTGCTTTTCTAGACACCAAAGAGAAGCTGAGGTCGTGGCTTCGCCAGACTCCCATCCCATCCAGCTAACCCACAGATAGAGCCAGGGCAGGCTCAGGAGCCCCACTTCTTCAGGGGGCGTCCCCAACCACCTTTTATCTAAGCTGGGTTCCCATTCCACTCCCCACCCTGTTCTCTCCCTAAACACTGTCTCCTTCCTTGCTGGCATGTGACACCAGTGGTGATGACCGAGTCCTTTGTCATCATTTCTAGGCAGCCAGAGATCGAGCCTGCCGGTCTGTAGCTCTGAGGGCAGGCATCTCTCCTACCTTGTTCATCTTCGTATCTTTTACTGCCATACTGCCTCCCGTGGAGGGAGTGCTCCGTGAGATATGTATTGAATCAATGAAGAAATCTTTAAGGAAGGAAAGACAGACCTGACTTGAAATTACTTGGAAATACAAGTTCATATTCGATAAGCCAGTTTCCATAGCTTGCACTGCTTCCTGTAACGCTTCTGCCCAAATGTTTACGGTGGGGCTCAAAGTGCCTGCCCCAGGCACGAAATGCCTTTGACATCTCATATGTGATGTTAAAAATTCCTCCAAGGTTTGCATTCCAATCCATTATGTAGTCACGATTCGTCTGATACATAAAGTCATGCTTTAAACTGCCTTTCATCAGAAAAACGAAGGAAATGAACAATAGGGCTTCTTGAAGTCTCCCCGGTCAACGGCAGACGCTGGTGCATTACATCTGTCAATTTGGGGGAAATGAGCTGATTTAAAGAGAGCTCCTGGCTTGGGCGAGGTTCAGGGCACCTTAATTCTCTGCTGTCTTGCTGTTTTAGATCCCATCCAGCCACATAAATATGAGTCTGTAAACAGCAACCATTTGATCACAGTTTTGAGCAAGCGGTGCCTGAATGCTAAAATCGCAGTGGTTTGTGCCACATTTTCAAGCTTCTCTGGTAGAAAATTTTTACCGGTGGGGTAACTTCTAACAAATTGTGGTCTGAAAACGCCTGAAACACCCCCGAGACAATGTCTTTTAATCTCTCGGGGGATATCTCTTGATCACCTGTAGTTAGTGTGTTTTACTTTGCTTCCGGCCCTGAATTTGCATCACATGTAAATTAACTGACAGTCTCGCGGGTGTCTGGTCCCGGATCCCTCACTTCAGCACACTCCCAGTCTCCTTTCCACTGTGGGGTTCACATCAGGTACCA
>NW_011911021.1:0-2851 GCF_000151845.1 Pteropus vampyrus | reverse complement strand
CCAGAATACTATTCTAACTTCTGCTTCTAGAGAACTGCAAGATTTTGATGTCAGAGTTGCCTGAGAAAACAAACTATAAGAGAATCCAGTTTGAAGTGATAACTCTCATTACTGACAGAAATTAGAAAACAGTCCCTGGCTGTCCAACTTTTAAAACACTTACTGATGGTGAATTGGCAGGGCGCACTGGTAGAAGAGAATACCATAGATGGTGCTGTATAGCAAATGCTTGAGATTTGAGAAGAAATAGAAGTTATAAGAAAAATAGAATCAGATAACTATGTTAACTGTTGTTAAGACTCTATAGCAAGATAATAAACAGTTGGGGATACCAGTCAATTAAAGCAAGATATGAAAGTTAGAGGGTATCCTTTATTTCATAAAAAGAAATTCCCATCTTCTACGTCTTGATAGTAGAGCTTAGGAACAATTCTAAGACCAAGCCCGGGACATAGAGGCAAATGGTTAAACATTTTTTATGGTTAAATATCTAAGAAAAGCAGATGTTTTTTGATAAGATCTGGGTTCTAATTGGAAAAGTCTGGTTCCCCAGCACATAAGATGATGACATCTGCATGGATGCCCTGAAATTAATTTTTAAGATTTCTTTGAATCTTCTGATTCCGCTCAAATGACCAGTTCCTGCCTATTAAAAGTTAGCATCTTTCTCCATCTTGTGCTGAAGACATCATAGAATCCTCTACTCTCCATGGAAAAAGATGCCTCCACTCAGAATTTGCCCCCATCTCTTCTCCTGGCCATTGGGTCCAAAATTAAGATTAAATCATAATACCAGAGACATGCTAGTCTACCTAAGGGAAAAAAAGGAATTATTTCCCAAAAGAACTGTAAGATATAACTTCTTTATAAGAGCAATAGCTGAGTGAATGTAGAGGGGAAGGAAGTTTGGGGGTTCTTGATCAAAAGAATGATATATAAAATTGGGTAGGGAAGAATATTCTGATTGCAGAGTACACTCTCAATTTATAGGATGTAGCATCCTAACAATTTCCTAGGAGATGGTGAGAATTGTTACTAGAATGTCCTACACTGATTATAGTTGAAATACCAGAATTACTATGACAGATGTTTCAGAGAAGTAACTGTGCTGAAATGGAGATAATGCACATGAATAGAAGACCTTTCAGAGAATTATCTCCTACAGAAAATATCAGAAAGACTATTATTTATCAAAGATAAGAGTAATGTCCTGCTGGGAGTGACATTAGCATCACTAAAAAGTTCATTGATGATATTAGATTGACCAATTCAGAATAAGCAAGTGGTACATAATACGCTGGGTGTCTAGGAAAGCACATGCACTGTCAAAGGTGAAAGATAAACTCTGTGAAGATTCAGCAGCCTATCATGTCTATAACAGGTTTAGGTCTCTAGTGGCTAGCAGCATGTCAGCAGGATAAAAAAACAACAACTTGAGAATAAAAAACAATATGGCATTTCATACATTTTATTACCTAGAGATTCCTCTTCAGGTCGTAGAGGCAGTAGATTCTCCTTTTTGAAGATATTTGCTCCTGTAGATATACTGAGTGACAGAAGAAGTTGCCAGATGTGGGTAAGACCCACAGCGAGAAGAGGCTCTGCCGTAGCTCTGTGCTGTAGGTCAAATAAGCCTGCCTGGTGCACAGTGCAGCCCAGTAGATCCTCTGGTCTTGGAGTTATATGTGCAGAGAAAATGAACTTGTAGAGCTGATGAAAATTTCTTTGATAAACAACTCTTGCCATGCTTTTGTGCCTTTGTAGAAAGGCAAGATCTGAATACTAAAGACAAACTGACCACACTGCTAAAAACTGCCCATCATAAGCTTGATCCTATTAGACAAAACAAGGTTATAGGTCAGGCCAGCCTAACCACCATTTTAATGCATCCAGATCTAGCAACAGAATCCTTGAAAACCTAAAAGGAGAGAGAAAAAAGGCTGGCAAAAATAAAAGGATGGTGGGACAACTACAAAGGGTATAATATATGCCTAATGGAAATGCCAGAGGAAGAAGAAAAAGAGAAATGGAAAAAATATTTAAAATAACAATGACTAAGAAATTTCCCCACATTAATGTCAGATACCAAACCACAGATTCAATAATGTCAGAAAACACCAAGAGGGAAAAATACTCCAAAAACCAACATCTAGGCATATCATATTCAAAGTATAGAAAATCGAAGATAAAGAAAAAAATCCCGAAAGAATCCAGAGGAAAAGAAATACTTTACCTATAGAGCAGCAAAGATAATAATTACATTCAACTTCCCCTCAGAAACCAAGAAAGCATGATAAGAGTGGAGTAAACTATATAAAGTATTGAGAGAAAAAAACCAAACACCAAACTAGAATTTATCACAAGAAATTATTCTTCAAAAATGAAGAAGAAATAATGACAGTATCAGACAAACAAAATTTGAGGAAATTGTTTGCCTCTGGACCTGCCTTGCAAGAAAGGTTAAAAAAAATATTTAGAAAGAAGGAAAATAATATAGGTCAGAAACTCAGATCTACATAGAGGAAGATCATCAAAGAAGGAATGAGTGAAGGTAAAATAAAATTTATTTTTCTTATTTAATTGATTGAACAGATAATGATTTATTCAAAAAATAACAGCAACAATGTATTCAATATATACATATGTTTATGTATATATTGTACACATGCATAAATAATAGCAACGATACAAAGGATAGGAGAAATTAGAATTATTTTGTTATTATATGGTACCCACACTACCCATGCAGTGGTATTATATTATTTAAAAGTGAATTTGGATTAAATGAAAATATATATTGCAACCACTAAAAAAAGTAAAAAAGGAAATAAAACCAATAAGCTAAGAAAGA
>NW_011911020.1:0-1765 GCF_000151845.1 Pteropus vampyrus | reverse complement strand
CCATCATTGTTTCCCTGCAGTAGACACGTTTGTGTCTACGCCCCGCAATTTTCCTACATAACTTTCATTAAAGTTAATTGGCATCACAAGATTAAGGCAGGCAGCAAGACACAGAGAAGTCAGTGCCACGTTGCGCCTGGCTGGGGTGCTGGAAGAATGACAGGTTTCCGTGGGGGCAACACCAAGAGGGAGTCCCAGGCTCGGCTTCAGAGCTTTCTGCCGAAGGGGCTGCAGAGGTGCATTGTGGGAAGAGCCACAGCCTCGGGTTCTTGGGTGAGGTTAGGACTGGAGGTGCCTTCTTCCTAACATAAACTGGCCTGGAAGGTATTTTTTACCCCTTTCTCTTTGTCTCTGTCTGTCTGTCTATCTCTCTCCTGTTTTAAATGACATTTGGCAATAGTAACACACATTACAGTGATGACAACAGCCATTCATTGGGCATCCAAGGCGCTCGTCTCTGGGTTGGGGCTGCAGTGGTATTTGGATTCTCACAGCAGCTCTAGGAAGGGTACGGTCATCTGCCTTTTCTAGATGAGAATGCTGAGGCTCAGAGAGGTTTCCTGAGCTTGCACAAAGAGTAAAGAGCAAAACTAGTGTTGAAGCCCCTGTCACCTGACTCCATAGTGGGACACCCGGCTGAAAGGGGGGTGGAAAGGAAATCCTTCCTGCTTTAGATCACCCTTAGCTGATGCCATATCACTCGGGGAGTCCCTCCAGGCAACCTGTCCGTGTGCTGGCTGTGTGTCTGGGACCCACCCTGTGCAGGGCTGACATGAGCAGGATCTGTGAAGGCCTGGTATGGGCAGGCCTGGCGCTCCCCAGAGCCCTCCGTCTTCTGCAGCAGGCAGGCGGTGGGCTCCCGGGAGCGCGCAGCCCGCAGAATCCACTGGTTCGTAACCCTTTTGTGTGCAAGGACCCATTTAATATTAAAACGATCAAAATATTTTAGTATCTGTTAACTAAAAAAAACAAAATGATAGAAAAGATACTCTCAATTTAATAATCCTTGGAAATAGGTCTGTATTTTATTTATCACATCTGTGTAAATTAATAATAATGATACAGATATAAATAGGCAATTCATAGAGGAAATACAAATGGCCAATAAATGTATGAAAAGATGGTCAATCTCACTAGTAACCAGAGAAATGCAAAGGAAAACAACAATGAGACATTTCATTCATCAGATAAGCAAAATTTAAAAATTTGACGTTATCTAGTGTTGGCTGGGGTGTGGGGAAATGGTTACTTTTATCTATTTTCTGGTTTATGGGAGTATTAATCGGTACACCAGTTTGGAGGGGAATGTGGCAGTGATTATTAAAATGTCACACACACACACACACACACAGACACACACTGGGGTTTAGCATCTTTGCTTCTTGGTGACTCGTGTACATGATGCGATGAGCACTGAATCACCGTATGAAAGAGCGAACCCGTTGGAAATGAGTTAAATGCCTGTGAATGGAGGGGCGATTACACAAACAGTGGAATATTCACACAATGGAATACAATGCAGCCGTCAAAAGGTACTGAAGGAGAAAGATTTCCAAGACACACTGTCAAGAATACGCCTCATGTATCTCCAGGTAGCATCTGATTGAGGTGTCTAGTTGTTGCACTTTGAAATCTATTGCTGTGTTTGAGTCAAGGCCACGCTTCCCCAGGCCACTCCCACTCAGTGACTGGGTGTGGGAAGGATACTAAAGCAAACCTGTTTCTGGGGGACGTAGGACCGCTTTACCTGCCTCCTCTGAGCTCA
>NW_011911019.1:0-2933 GCF_000151845.1 Pteropus vampyrus | reverse complement strand
GAATACATCATTTAAAAACATACCAAATGTACATTACTTATGCATATGTAATAAAAATATAAAAACGTGTGGGAATGATCAATACCAAATGCCAGACACTGGTTGCTTCTTAGGAAGGAGAGACATGAGTTTGGGGTGGGGGTGGAGGGACTGGGTCTTCAATTGTACCTATAATGTTTCTTTTTAAAAGTTACTTGCAATATCTTTTATTTTTTAATTGAAATTTTTATTGAGACAATTGAAGATTCACATAAATTTGTGAGAAATAATACAGAGATCTCTTACGCACTTTGGCCAGTGTTTGACAAAGGTAACATCTTGCAAAGGCATAATATACTACCACAACCAGGACTCTGGTATTGATACAATCCACCACTCCTATTCAGGCTTCCCTAGTTTTGCTTGTATTCATGTGTACATGTGTTAAGTTCTGGTTTTACTGCCTGTGCAGGCTTGTGTCTCCACCATCACAGTCAAGATGCTGCAGTTCAAGGATTCCTCGTGCTGCCCTCTTATAACCTGACCCTCTCTCCTACCCCTTGCCCTGTTCCTAAACTCTCTCAAATACTAAATTCTGTCATTTTAAATTCTGTCATTTAAAAAATGTTATATCAGTGGAATCATACAGTATATAATCTTTTGGGATTGGCTTTTATTCGTATAGTGTAATTCCCTGGATATTCATCTAAGTTGTTGCAGGCATCAATAGTTCACTCCTTTTTGTGGCTGAGTAGTATTCTGTGATACAAATATACTACAGTTTGTTTCACCATTCATTTTTTGAAGGACATCTGGGCTTATTCCAGTTTGGGGCTATTACAATACTTACAATGTTTTAATTTTTCAATTGGGTGGTGGGTATTTGGACATTCAATGTATTATTTATCCTTCTTTTTGATGCAAAAAATATTTCATAATTGAAATAAAGAAAGGAAGGAGGAAAGAGGTACCAATACTGCTGGTCTGGCCTTGTGCAGCCACTGTGCTTAAGGGGGCAGCCCAGAGAGCAGAGCTCAGGGTGACAACTGAAGCCGAGGCTCTGGGCCCCTGACCACTCTGGTACTTAGGAGGTGGGACTTGGGCACCTACTTGCTTAGAGACCCTAAGCCTGACATGGGCACAAGGAAGCCTGTTTAAGTTCTTCCACCTCTGGGGCAAGTGTTTAGGGGGAATCCCCACTCTGGTCGCAGAGCCCTTTCCCCAGTCTGGGTGTGTGGGTGGGCTGCCCCCAAATGTACACATTACTAAGAAGGCAGAAAAAATGGGGTAGTGCTCAAGGTAGACAGGATGAAATACTGCATCTCCTCATGCAAGGCCCTTGAGAAAATCCGGAATTGCAGCAAAGTGGCTGCCTGAATCATGCTGGAATAGAGAGTGCCAACTGGAAGGCAGCTGAAAAAACTGGCAACTTTCTTCTTATTTGAGGTTAAAGCTGAGTGGGAATTTTGTTTTCAGTGGGTGGATAATGAGGCCCCGATACAATCTGTTACTGCCAGGTGCAGGGCAGACAGGTGTTGCCCTGGCTTCCGGTGTGCCTCCTACACCCCTGCTCATGCAGCTTAACTTTCTTTGCCTAAACCCCTGCAAACAGCATTTATGAATTTCTTAGTTCTGGGCAGAGCATCAGGCAGCGACAGATTCATGCTACAGACATTCACTGGGGGCTGCCTGTCACTCAGACACACCCTGCCCCAAGAAGCCCCAGCTGGGACACACAGAAATGTGCTCAGAGAAGTGCAATGAGTGCTGAGAAGCCAGCAGGGGCTCTGTGGATCCCCACTGTGGGAGAGAGGCAGCAGCAAGGCCACCACCTGCGTCAGAGCAGGCAGTTGCAGAGCTCATCTTCCAGGTGGACCTGGGTGAATAGGAAGGATTTTGACAGGTTCAAAGTATCCAAAGGGCTCCTGCTCTGAGGGAAGAGCATCAGTAAGGGCCCAGGAGCCCGGAAGTACTATGATTACGGCTACTACCACTGCTGCTGCTAATGATAATATAACTTGACTGAGAACACTAACTATGGGCTAGTCACTGTGCCAGGAGCTTTATGTGTACTCAATCACTTGATGCTAACAATAAACTGTCATGCCCAGTTTACACATGAACTTACAGAGGCACAGGGTGGTTAAGAAACTTGCCACAGGTGACACTCCTCCTCAGAAATGAGAAGAGGCAGGATTTGAACCCAGAGCTCAAGCTCTTTGCTGTTAATGACAAACTCTTCTGAGAAAGAGATAATATAGGACCTTTTATGATACCATGATAAGTTTCAACTTCTGGAGGGCAAGAAGAAGCCATAAAAATATCACTAAGTAGAGAGGGTTGCAAGCAGACCTCTGTTTTAAGGATACTATCCAGGAGGCTGACCCGAACCCTCTCCTCAATATCTCTGAAGGTCCAGCTCCTTGGTTTTACTGCTTTTCTTCTAAGCCTCTTCCTTATTTTGTATGCTAACCTTCTGGTGAGCTAATATTAAGCTTGTTTTGGAGAATTAGGCATTATCTATTTCCATAATTGCAGGCATCTGGTAAGGTTTCTAAACCAGCACAGAAAACATCCTCTCTCTAGAGTGTTCCAGACTCACTAAACTCCACATTACCCACTTCTGCTCCATCTACCCACTCCAACCCTCTGTTGGGCATGGCTGGATCAGAACTCACTCCACGGCCTTCAAGAAAAAAAACACAAGTGCAAGGAAGCCTGATGGCCAATATTTCTCCAAACCTGCATGCTGTCCTCTTGAGACTCCCAGATTCTACCCACTGCTCTGGGACCAGTAGCTATCCAAGGCCTCTCTCCCCTCTCTCAGACATCCCCATTCAATGGGCGGTGGGGGGCGGGGAAGAACAGGGCCTTTGCAGTCAGTGGGTTTCAGGTTTAAACCTGGCTTTGTCACTTGCCACCTGTATGAGCTGCAGAAAGCTCTGTCCCTCTTC
>NW_011911018.1:0-1673 GCF_000151845.1 Pteropus vampyrus | reverse complement strand
TATATTATTATTTCATAGTGAGAAAAGTCTGCAAATTATGCTACCATTTATCTAATAAAGGGGAGGGGAATAAAAAATATAATATATATATAAATTTTATATATTTATATATGTGTATGTTAACATATTAATGAAAGGATAAATTACAACATTTAAAAATAATTACCTAAATATAGAGGAAGAAAATAAGACAGAGGGGATAGGGATAGAAACTAGATTTGTTTTGTAAATTTGACTTTAGAGTCATGTAAAACCTTGCATGATTATAATTATAAAACAAAATTAAATATAAATAAAGCAATCCACAAACATCAAAAGCAAAATGAGACAACTGAGCCTGTGTATCCAGTAGGTGGCATAACAATCCTAAAAGGACTATTCTATGTGACTTTAAAACAGGGATTTATTTGTCCTGAGTGAAACGTTATCATAAGGGTAAAAACAACTGCAAAGCTTAATCTGTTTTTTTAACTATTTTGTTGGGAGGATAGTCTTAATATTTATTCTGAGGCCGTTGTGTGTATATATGGATAAAGCAAATGAGTGATTATAATCATGTCATTAAAAACCTGAATATTTGACATGGGAAAAAGATACACAGTAAAAATAAATCTTCCACTGTTGAATTTGAATAGGAAATATCATTACTTCATGATGCATATTATTTTATTAAATTAAATGATTCTTAGCTTTGTCCTCTGAAAAGACTTAGAAACAGTGCTGAGGTCATGGTCTCCACATACCATTTCACATTAAAAGGAATAAAGAACTCTTTGAAGAAATAGGTGATAATAGGTCTGCAGCAGGAAATGTACGAGTTGATCCCAGAATATCAAAGACTGCTTTGGTGAGATCAGAATGCTAATATCAAATTAAAGAGGCTCCCAGCAGCCAAATGTGAGAAATTTTGAACAATAATAAATATAGTAACTGCAATAGACTGAAACACATCCAATTAGTTAAAGTTTATGAATTCCTAAAGAATCTTAAAATAAAATACTATTGATCATCCTTAAAAATGCGAGGAAACCAAAATTATTACTTTACAAACTAGCAAATAAAGGGAAGAGATCAATATTTGTACTGCCTTCCTTATATAAACTATTCCAAGTAAAGTAGTTGATGAAAAGATATTTCTTCTTGTAGAATTATTCCATTGAATAAATGAAGAAGGAATTTTAAAATCCCAATGTCACCATTTTACCATCTTTAATGAATTATTAGATCTAGACAATGGTAATCAATGACTGCCCTTATCACAAAAAAAAAAAAAAAAAACACCCCACCAAATGTGCTTCTACATGGAGGTATACAACCACTCATGGGATATTTTGCCAAAAACTGAACTTCAATTTGATGACATCCCTAGGTCTATTCTATTCAATACTAGCTACATGTGGCTATTGAGCATTTGAAATGTGGCTAGGCCAAACTGAGATGTGCTATAAGTGTAGTATATGCACTAGATCGCAAAAACATAGTATGAAAAAAGAATGTAAACTACCTAAATAATTTTCAATATTGATTACATGCTAAAACAATGTTTGGATATATTAGATTAAAAATTACATGATTAAAACTAATTTCAACTATTTCTTTTTCTTTTTTTAAATGTCATAAAATTTTAAATTCTATTTATGGGTAATGTTAAATTTCTATTTGGACAGCACTGC
>NW_011911017.1:0-1012 GCF_000151845.1 Pteropus vampyrus | reverse complement strand
CCCAGAGTCCCCTGAGAGGGAGCGAGGTGTGGTCCCTTGCACAGGGCTCATTGCCTGGGGTCTGAAAACTTGGATGGAAAGAAAAATCCTTGATCGCTATTTTCACCAACCCCTAAAGCAGTTCATTCTGTTAGGAAGATTTCCTTCTATTACAAACTTCAACAACTAACAGAACCTGTGACTCTATTCCCTGTAAAACTCAGAGATATTTGCACGCCGTGATACGGTTAGCGCTCACTCATACCCGTCATGACTTCGAGGTTCCAGAAGTTCCAGACGGCTGCGGAATCGCATTATTTAACGCATCTGTAGAGAATTACGTCTGTTTAATGTCATACTGTTTTCGTGCATTATCTCTGCAAACTGCCGTATTGTATGTTAACGACTTAAAAACATTATTCTACAGAGGGACCCAGGGGGTCCATCAAACTGTCTAAGGGGTCAGTGGCACAAAAATCAAACATGTCAAGAACTATGATTGAGAAAAAGATCTCATCACATTTTGAAAAATACGAATCATATTCTAAAACCGCAGTTTGCACACACACAGAAACGGGGAGCGGGCGGAAGGTGGAAACTGGGGAGCATTCTTCGTCTCCGTTCACATGGCTATCATTTCATTCCTGACTGTGATAATTATAGAGACCCGAATGTGTTTTATTTAAAGGCTAACATTAGTATAACCAAAGCCATTTTACATCTTTGACCTCACGAGAAGGAAGAAGAAGAAAATAGCACTCGTTTGTGGAAGAGTCTGGAATGATGGAAATGGGGTGACAGCCTCAGAAATGAAAGGGAGGGAGAGGAGGGGCGCGGGACGCACTCGCTGGGAGGATGAAGATGAGTTGGTTGAATGACGCAGAGACAGACGCTACTGCTGGCTTGTAAAACCCAAGTCCCGCCATGCGCTGTGGATGAGGGACACGCCTCGAACCGAGTGACGCCCGAAGGCTGGAAACACACAGAGGCAAAAACGTGTCCGGCAAACGCAGAAGAGAAGATCGGGGTGGGA